>NC_079206.1:9904030-10204030 GCF_026745355.1 Beta vulgaris subsp. vulgaris
TCCCCTTAATTTGAAGGGCTCCAGTCTTCACTCTCTTGGACTTCATTTATCATATGCTATGAATGTGAGAATATCCCACTGTTCTCAACCAATGCTGATGGTTTGGCTGCACATAAGCAATAGACTTCTGCATTGCACTCTTTCACCATATGCACAATGCTCAAGTCTCAATCCACCACAAATAACTAATGGCTATATGGGATTCGACCCAGCAACAAAAAATCTACGCCTATTTCATACAAAACAATACACTACACTAGTTACAAATGTATGTCCTCGCGGAACCACCCGAGTGTCCCTCAGATTTTTGAGGAAATAGCCAATTTCTTTCAATAAGTGATTGTTAACATGAGAAAACATAGGAAGTAGAATTTCAAAGGGAATGAAAAATGGGTGAGTTGTTTTGTTAACAAAAACGAAATCGCAAATAGGAAAATGGAACTTCCTAGGAATTTCAACTTCCCGCAAAATAGAGCAAGTAGCTTACCTAAAATCCCCCAGGTAGATAGATTCCCTTAGGAACTTACCTCCCCCATTGTCAACTACACATTTTTTTAGCAAATTCCCATGAATTCACTTCCTATAAAAATGGGATTTCATGAGATTTCGACTTTCCATATAGACAAAACAACCACTAAGAGTCCAGCCATTTGGAGAACATGGTAGTTCACTTGGTGTTGTTCCCGCACCAACTCCTCTTCTCTATCTAGTAAGGAACAACCGAACAATTTCTCTCTTTAGCCTTCATCTTCTATAGTTCCTGCTAAGACCACATTGAAATTCAGATTAACAGAAACACCTGCTCAGAGAAAAGGTCTCCACTGTGTAGCCCACATTTGCAACAGCTAATAATGCATCTATGTCAAACTAAACACTACACAACTGTTTTGATACTAACCCTGGCCATGCCATCAAGAACAAGCAACACTTATCTAGACCCTTCACCCTTTGCAGGCCTTACTTTAAATTCAAGATATCTACATCTATCTATTTCTAATCTTCTCAACATAACATCACCTTCCCCCTATCCTCAACAGAGACAATGATCAAGGGATCCAAATCTTATAGCATCACCCGAAATGAATAACACAAAACACTTATATGACGGAATAGAAAGAGTTGAGCACTTATGGAGACACGATCTTCATTGTTCATCCAAAGCTCTACTATCCTAAGTGCAAATTCTATCAATGAAGGTAAACACAGCAGCGTGCAGGATAACAAGTCTGCATCACACAATGGACGTTCTGTAATGGTTTTGATCACAAGCAACAGCATAACCTTCAATCAGCTACGTACCCCATATGCACATATAAAGCTACTTTGAACCACAATAACAAACTTCAGCTATCTCAGCAACCAAAGCTACATTTATACCCAAAAAACTCGCACAAATCTGAACTACTCATCATCAAGACCTATGTAGCATGGGTACTTCTTCTAGGTCACGTACCCGCACCTGTACCCGAGTATCATGTATGTACCCTTTCCTAAAATTTCAATATCTTGTCGTTTTCTGTCCTTGTACCCGTATCCGTCTACATGCAACCTAGATCAAGACAATGAGCTGCTTGAATTGCAACCATTATAACAAAAGATAATTGAAGATATCACCAACAAAACTTTCAATCAAACCAATATGATATAAAATAGTATGGTACAAATTACAATTACATAAAAAGGGCAAGCCCTTAATACTCTTTAATGATTAATAATCAAAAGAGAAGCCCATTAGGGCATCACATTACATCATCTTAAAAAGCCGCCAAAAAAAACCCCAATTTTAGTACTACTCAAAACATCATCGGACAAAAATGACATCAATTACTCAAACAAATAGGTTAATTTCATCGAACCTCAACACCAAAATCAAATCGAAAACTAGGGTTTTCATCGATGAGCAGTAATTAAGGTTTCAATAAACCTTAACCCGTCAAATCTCGGAGAAAATTTCTCCTTTCCAATTGACGATGATTGTTTTCCATAAGACGGTTTTACCTGCAATTAATTTAAACCCCAACAATCATTACAAATGAAAAAACAAAATTAAATAAAAATCAGAGATTATAATAAAATTGGGGAAAGAAGAAATTAACCTGAAATTGAGAAGAGTATGAGAAAAGAGGAAAAGTAGTAGCGGCTAAAAAAGAAGCAAGAACACCGCTAGATCTTTTCATTTTTTTTCTCTCTTCAAAAAATTAAATTTCTTTTCAATTGAATTGAAATGAGTTGATTTATTATTGGAGATTGAAGAAAAATGGACGAAATCCGGCGGAGATGAAGAGCGCCGGATCTCGACCAAAATGAAACACGTCTCTGAATATAATTTGATTTGAATATGTGTAATGGGTGGACTGGAGTATGTTTGAGTTTTGCTGTGTTATGTCATATGTGTTGTTGCCAGAAAGATTGGTTTAAATGCGTAAACTTCACGCTTCCGTTTTTCTCTTTTGCTTTTTATCGGATTTCTAATTCTGGCTTTTTTTGGGGGGGTTCGTGGGTTTCAAGTTTCAATATGTTGGTTTTGTTACTACTTTGAGAGAGTGTGTGTGACTACTCAATTACTCATAGGTCATAGCAAAAAAAAAAAAGTAAGAATGGAAATTGTGAGGTTAATAAAAAAGGATTTTTAGTTTGATTATTCGACTCGATTCTAACTTGAAATAAGTATGTTAGGGTTAGTATTTTTTTAAAGAGAAAAAATAAATTTCTTCGATTGAAAGTAATTTAGAGTGAAAGTATTGGGTCAGACCGTCTGACCAAATACTTACTGTCAGACGGGCTGACCCAGTGACCTCAAAACACCCTCTCCTTTGGCCCTTCACAAAGCTCAATCATCACCATTTTCCCAACACTTTTCACCTCCTCAAACCCCCTAACTTTCCCACATTCTCTCTCCTCCATAACAACCAAAAAAATGGGACTCAAAAAACGTAGCAAAAAACCCACCCTCACCGACGCCGGAGACTCGCCGCCGGTGGGCCCACCTCTTTATTTATCTTTGTCATCACTTTCGTCATGTCTATCTTCTTTCTATTTTTTCTCTTTTAGAATTCTGTAACGCTTTTCCCGTTCAAAGAAAATAAGAAATGGATCGTGATTTCTATCTCATGGAGCATGATCAATAGAGCAGAATAATACTATCATTAATCGTGGATGATCATGCTCCAAAGTAATACGAAATGTCTGAGATCACCTGGGAGATCCAAAATGGTCATTGTTCTTAGTTTATCCCTGAGCAAGAACGCTATGTGCATTGTGATTAATAGTAAGGATGAAGAAGGTTGGGCCCCACTTCATTCTGCTTCCAGCATTGGCCATCTCGATACTGTCTCAACTCTCCTCAATAAAGGTTTTTTATTTTTACCTTTTTTTATTATATTCTTTTCCTATTTTCCATTTTCAGTTGGACTTTGTTTTGTTTCAGTTGGACTTTGTTTTGTTTCAGTTGGACTTTGTTTCGTAATATGTATACCAACTGAAACAAATAATGGGCCAACTGAAAGAAATAATGGGCCAACTGAAAGAAATAATGGACTATCTGAAAAAAATTAAGACTAACTGAAAAAAAATGAAGACTACCTGAAAAAAATGAAGACTACCTGAAAAAACTGAAGACTACCTGAAACTCAAGTGAAGTGGTCCGACGAGAATATTGTGTCGGACTCGTCCGACACAATACGAACTCTAATTTAAATGGGTAACTTGTTAAATAAGTGGGTTAAGATAGTTTTTTAACATGTGTTTATTTTTTATTTTATTTTTAAAGGAATCCTAAAGAGGAAACTTATTCAATAATCATCGGAAACAAGATGAACAATGTTCTTCGGAAAATCATACTCCCAACTACGGCGACTATGTGATACATGGTTACCTGAGCGTTTAACAAAAGTCCACTTAATATCCTCAAATACTACTCAAATTAAAATATCCTTACTAACAAATTAAACTCACTAGAACTTGTAGCCAATAGTGGATCTAGAATAATATTGTGGGTTCAAAGACAATTTGATAAATTTTACTCCAGTAAAATGGTATTTTTTAAGAGCAAACGAAAATTGCAAAATTTTATAAAGAAAAAATTTTAATTTTTTCATATTCAAGAGGGTCACTTGACCCCACTTGGTCTAAGGTGGCTTTGCCACTGCATGTAGCTTGACGTTGCAAAGCATGAACCACCACTGCAGATGTCGCTCTAGATCACCACCTTCGACCACCTTTGACGCAAACAACCTTCACTCCTCTTATTGCTAACGCCTCAGCGCACCCTTGGCTCTCAATCTGTCGTCGATTGTATCGACGCACAATACAGTAGCTCTCCTCCACTGTCCCTGCAAATAACACCAGCCCCGAACCATCCACCCATTTTGCCCTCATCGATGTTATTTAGCCCAACCCTCACCTGATTTTCTCCATAGCACCTCAAAAGCTGAACCCCCAGGCACACTCGATCTCCTCTTCCCGAGCTCCGCCTCCTGGACTTCCTTGCACACCCTCAGCAGCACACTCCAAGTCGATAACGGACTGTTATACTCTCCCTCCATTGCCACTTTGCAAATCGAACTCCAAATAGCCCAACATAACGTTAACAAAACGCACTTTCATCATCCCCATGCTCATGAAAGCAAGCCATCCACCACTCGACAATGTTATTGCAGTACGAGGTAGAAGACTGTCTAACGAGCACACCTCCCACACACTTTGCGCCAATCCACATTCATAAATGGCGTGGAATGCAGTTCCTCCATCGCTCCACACATGCTACAGGCAGCACTCATACTCCTCACTCGTTTACTCAATCCAAGGCGTGTAGGAAGAGCATCAATGCATGCCCTCCACGCAAATAATTTAACACGAGACAATACCGAGGCACTCCAAATTATCCTCCACACGTCGTTAACCGAAGACGAGGCTTCCTCACTTAGTTGCCATGCATCATTACTAATTGCCTTATAAGTCGACTGCACCGAATAACGCCCATCTTTCTCTAAATCCAAGACAAATCATAGAACTAGCATACAAATCACGATTGTATTTTTTACCTACCTAATCCTAACTAATATAAATAACATAAGGGTTTTTTCACCAAATACCCCCGACAAATTACAAAATTCACAATATACCCTCAATGTTTCAGAATTGCACCGTATACCCCTGACTATTTGAAAACGTGCATTATATACCCTTTTTCTAACTGTCGTTAACTTTATTTACCATTTTGCCATTATTAACCCTGAACCCTAACTCTAATCTAACTCTAACCTTAATCCTAATCTAACCCAAAAATCTAAACCCTAACCCACCTTCCCCACCTTCCCCCACCCCCACTAGCCCCCACCCCTCACCCCACCCCTCCCCCACCCCTCCACCGGTCCCCCTCCCCATCCAACTGCCCCCCTCCTCTCCACCGATGCAACACCCGCTTCGGATTCGAGTATTCGCGGTCGAATTCGAGTCCTCCCCTTCAAATTCGAAATTCGTTGCCGAAAATTGATTCTGCAACGCCGGAAAGCACACACGAGTTTTCGCGGCGGAATTTGAGTCCCCAACGCCGGAAATTGACAAATCTTCGCAAACCCCCCATCGAATTACCCCCTCCTCAAATTTCGGAAGATCTGAAGTGCAAAATTGCAAGATGAGACGAGAATGAGGTTGCGCAAATTGAAACACGAGGACGAGAGAGGGGAGAGGATTAAAGGCGGAAATATAAAGGGAAGGGAGGGGGATGCGGTGGGGTTGCGGTGGCAGCGGGAGAGGGTGGGGGCTGCGCTAGGTTAGAGGGAGGGGGATGGGGCTGCGGTGGCAGGGGTGGGATGGGGTCGGGGTAGGGACTGGCCCGGTGGGCCCACCTCTTTATTTATCTTTGTCATCACTTTCGTCATGTCTATCTTCTTTCTATTTTTTCTCTTTTAGAATTCTGTAACGCTTTTCCCGTTCAAAGAAAATAAGAAATGGATCGTGATTTCTATCTCATGTAGCATGATCAATGTAGAGCAGAATTAATACTATCATTAATCGTGGATGATCATGCTCCGAAGTAATACGAAATGTCTGAGATCACCTGGGAGATCCAAAATGGTCATTGTTCTTAGT
The DNA here is from genome assembly GCF_026745355.1 of Beta vulgaris subsp. vulgaris. NCBI lineage: Eukaryota > Viridiplantae > Streptophyta > Magnoliopsida > Caryophyllales > Amaranthaceae > Beta > Beta vulgaris. The sequence goes on from NC_079206.1 coordinate 9,910,124, forward strand.
TTATCCCTGAGCAAGAACGCTATGTGCATTGTGATTAATAGTAAGGATGAAGAAGGTTGGGCCCCACTTCATTCTGCTTCCAGCATTGGCCATCTCGATACTGTCTCAACTCTCCTCAATAAAGGTTTTCTATTTTTACCTTTTTTTATTATATTCTTTTCCTATTTTCCATTTTCAGTTGGACTTTGTTTTGTTTCAGTTGGACTTTGTTTTGTTTCAGTTGGACTTTGTTTTGTTTCAGTTGAACTTTGTTTTGTTTCACTTGGACTTTGTTTCGTAATATGTATACCAACTGAAACAAATAATGGGCCAACTGAAAGAAATAATGGGCCAACTGAAAGAAATAATGGACTATCTGAAAAAAATTAAGACTAACTGAAAAAAAATGAAGACTACCTGAAAAAAATGAAGACTACCTTAAAAAAACTGAAGACTACCTGAAACTCAAGTGAAGTGGTCCGACGAGAATATTGTGTCGGACTCGTCCGACACAATACGAACTCTAATTTAAATGGGTAACTTGTTAAATAAGTGGGGTTAGGATAGTTTTTAACATGTGTTTATTTTTTATTTTATTTTTAAAGGAATCCTAAAGAGGAAACTTATTCAATAGATCATCGGAAACAAGATGAACAATGTTCTTCGGAAAATCATACTCCCAACTACGGCGACTATGTGATACATGGTTACCTGAGCGTTTAACAAAAGTCCACTTAATATCCTCTAAACTACTACTCAAAATTAAAATATCCTCTACTAACAAATTAAACTCACTAGAACTTGTAGCCAATAGTGGATCTAGAATAATATTAGTGGGTTCAAAGACAATTTGATAAATTTTACTCCAGTAAAATGGTATATTTTTAAGAGCAAATTGAAAATTGCAAAATTTTATAAAGAAAAAATTTTAATTTTTTCATATTCAAGTAGGGTCACTTGACCCCACTTGGTCTAAGGTGGCTTTGCCACTGCATGTAGCTTGACGTTGCAAAGCATGAACCACCTGCAGATAGTCGCTCTAGATCACCACCTTCGACCACCTTTGACGCACAACAACCTTCACTCCTCTTATTGCTAACGCCTCAGCCACCCTTGGCTCTCAATCTGTCGTCGATTGTATCGACGCACAATACAGTAGCTCTCCTTCACTGTCCCTGCAAATAACACCAGCCCCGAACCATCCACACCCATTTTGCCCTCATCGATATTTATTTTAGCCCAACCCTCACCTGATTTTCTCCATAGCACCTCAAAAGCTGAACCCCCAGGCACACTCGATCTCCTCTTCCCGAGCTCCGCCTCCTGGACTTCCTTGCACACCCTCACAGCACACTCCCAAGTCGATAACGGACTGCTATATCTCCCTCCATTGCCACTTTGCAAATCGAACTCCAAATAGCCCAACATAACGTTAACAAAACGCACTTTCATCATCCCCATGCTCATGAAAGCAAGCCATCCACCACTCGACAATGTTATTGCAGTACGAGGTAGAAGACTGTCTAACGAGCACACCTCCCACACACTTTGCGCCAATCCACATTCATAAATGGCGTGGAATGCAGTTTCCTCCATCGCTCCACACATGCTACAGGCAGCACTCATACTCCTCACTCGTTTACTCAATCCAAGGCGTGTAGGAAGAGCATCAATGCATGCCCTCCACGCAAATAATTTAACACGAGACGATACCGAGGCACTCCAAATTATCCTCCACACGTCGTTAACCGAAGACGAGGCTTCCTCACTTAGTTGCCATGCATCATTACTAATTGCCTTATAAGTCGACTGCACCGAATAACGCCCATCTTTCTCTAAATCCCAAGACAAATCATAGAACTAGCATACAAATCACGATGTATTTTCTACCTAATCCTAACTAAATAATAACATAAGGTTTTTTTCACCAAATACCCCCGACAAATTACAAAATTCACAATATACCCTCAATGTTTCAGAATTGCACCGTATACCCTGACTATTTGAAAACGTGCATTATATACCCTTTTTCTAACTGTCGTTAACTTTATTTACCATTTTGCCATTATTAACCCTGAACCCTAACTCTAATCTAACTCTAACCTTAATCCTAATCTAACCCAAAAATCTAAACCCTAACCCACCCTTCCCCCACCCTTCCCCCACCCCCACTAGCCCCCACCCCTCACCCCACCCCTCCCCCACCCCTCCACCGGTCCCCCTCCCCATCCAACTGCCCCCTCTCTCTCCACCGATGCAACACCCGCCTTCGGATTCGAGTATTCGCGGCGAATTCGAGTCCTCCCCTTCAAATTCGAAATTCGTTGCCGAAAATTGATTCTGCAACGCCGGAAAGCACACACGAGTTTTCGCGGCGGAATTTGAGTCCCCAACCGCCGGAAATTGACAAATCTTCGCAAACCCCCCATCGAATTACCCCCTCCTCAAATTTCCGGCAAGATCTGAAGCGCAAATTGCAAGATGAGGACGAGAATTGAGGGTTGCGCAAATTGAAACACGAGGACGAGAGAGGGGAGAGGATTAAAGGCGGAAATATAAAGGGAAGGGAGGGGGATGCGGTGGGGTTGCGGTGGCAGCGGGAGAGGGTGGGGGCTGCGCTAGGTTAGAGGGGAGGGGGATGGGGGCTGCGGTGGCAGGGGTGGGATGGGGTCGGGGTAGGGACTGGCCCGGTGGGCCCACCTCTTTATTTATCTTTGTCATCACTTTCGTCATGTCTATCTTCTTTCTATTTTTTCTCTTTTAGAATTCTGTAACGCTTTTCCCGTTCAAAGAAAATAAGAAATGGATCGTGATTTCTATCTCATGGAGCATGATCAATGTAGAGCAGAATTAATACTATCATTAATCGTGGATGATCATGCTCCAAAGTAATACGAAATGTCTGAGATCACCTGGGAGATCCAAAATGGTCATTGTTCTTAGTTTATCCCTGAGCAAGAACGCTATGTGCATTGTGATTAATAGTAAGGATGAAGAAGGTTGGGCCCCACTTCATTCTGCTTCCAGCATTGGCCATCTCGATACTGTCTCAACTCTCCTCAATAAAGGTTTTCTATTTTTACCTTTTTTATTATATTCTTTTCCTATTTTCCATTTTCAGTTGGACTTTGTTTTGTTTCAGTTGGACTTTGTTTTGTTTCAGTTGAACTTTGTTTTGTTTCAGTTGAACTTTGTTTTGTTTCACTTGGACTTTGTTTCGTAATATGTATACCAACTGAAACAAATAATGGGCCAACTGAAAGAAATAATGGGCCAACTGAAAGAAATAATGGACTATCTGAAAAAAATTAAGACTAACTGAAAAAAAATGAAGACTACCTGAAAAAAATGAAGACTACCTGAAAAAAACTGAAGACTACCTGAAACTCAAGTGAAGTGGTCCGACGAGAATATTGTGTCGGACTCGTCCGACACAATACGAACTCTAATTTAAATGGGTAACTTGTTAAATAAGTGGGGTTAGGATAGTTTTTAACATGTGTTTATTTTTTATTTTATTTTTAAAGGAATCCTAAAGAGGAAACTTATTCAATAGATCATCGGAAACAAGATGAACAATGTTCTTCGGAAAATCATACTCCCAACTACGGCGACTATGTGATACATGGTTACCTGAGCGTTTAACAAAGTCCACTTAATATCCTCTAAACTACTACTCAAAATTAAAATATCCTCTACTAACAAATTAAACTCACTAGAACTTGTAGCCAATAGTGGATCTAGAATAATATTAGTGGGTTCAAAGACAATTTGATAAATATTACTCCAGTAAAATGGTATATTTTTAAGAGCAAATTGAAAATTGCAAAATTTTATAAAGAAAAAATTTTAATTTTTTCATATTCAAGTGGGGTCACTTGACCCCACTTGGTCTAAGGTGGCTTTGCCACTGCATGTAGCTTGACGTTGCAAAGCATGAACCACCTGCAGATAGTCGCTCTAGATCACCACCTTCGACCACCTTTGACGCACAACAACCTTCACTCCTCTTATTGCTAACGCCTCAGCCACCCTTGGCTCTCAATCTGTCGTCGATTGTATCGACGCACAATACAGTAGCTCTCCTTCACTGTCCCTGCAAATAACATCAGCCCCGAACCATCCACACCCATTTTGCCCTCATCGATGTTTATTTTAGCCCAACCCTCACCTGATTTTCTCCATAGCACCTCAAAAGCTGAACCCCCAGGCACACTCGATCTCCTCTTCCCGAGCTCCGCCTCCTGGACTTCCTTGCACACCCTCACAGCACACTCCCAAGTCGATAACGGACTGCTATACTCTCCCTCCATTGCCACTTTGCAAATCGAACTCCAAATAGCCCAACATAACGTTAACAAAACGCACTTTCATCATCCCCATGCTCATGAAAGCAAGCCATCCACCACTCGACAATGTTATTGCAGTACGAGGTAGAAGACTGTCTAACGAGCACACCTCCCACACACTTTGCGCCAATCCACATTCATAAATGGCGTGGAATGCAGTTTCCTCCATCGCTCCACACATGCTACAGGCAGCACTACTATCCTCACTCGTTTACTCAATCCAAGGCGTGTAGGAAGAGCATCAATGCATGCCCTCCACGCAAATAATTTAACACGAGACAATACCGAGGCACTCCAAATTATCCTCCACACGTCGTTAACCGAAGACGAGGCTTCCTCACTTAGTTGCCATGCATCATTACTAATTGCCTTATAAGTCGACTGCACCGAATAACGCCCATCTTTCTCTAAATCCCAAGACAAATCATAGAACTAGCATACAAATCACGATTGTATTTTTTACCTACCTAATCCTAACTAATATAAATAACATAAGGGTTTTTTCACCAAATACCCCCGACAAATTACAAAATTCACAATATACCCTCAATGTTTCAGAATTGCACCGTATACCCCTGACTATTTGAAACGTGCATTATATACCCTTTTTCTAACTGTCGTTAACTTTATTTACCATTTTGCCATTATTAACCCTGAACCCTAACTCTAATCTAACTCTAACCTTAATCCTAATCTAACCCAAAAATCTAAACCCTAACCCACCCTTCCCCACCCTTCCCCCACCCCACTAGCCCCACCCCTCACCACCCTCCCCCACCCCTCCACCGGTCCCCCTCCCCATCCAACTGCCCCCCTCCTCTCCACCGATGCAACACCCGCCTTCGGATTCGAGTATTCGCGGTCGAATTCGAGTCCTCCCCTTCAAATTCGAAATTCGTTGCCGAAAATTGATTCTGCAACCGCCGGAAAGCACACACGAGTTTTCGCGGCGGAATTTGAGTCCCCAACCGCCGGAAATTGACAAATCTTCGCAAACCCCCCATCGAATTACCCCCTCCTCAAATTTCCGGCAAGATCTGAAGTGCAAATTGCAAGATGAGGACGAGAATTGAGGGTTGCGCAAATTGAAACACGAGGACGAGAGAGGGGAGAGGATTAAAGGCGGAAATATAAAGGGAAGGGAGGGGGATGCGGTGGGGTTGCGGTGGCAGCGGGAGAGGGTGGGGGCTGCGCTAGGTTAGAGGGGAGGGGGATGGGGGCTGCGGTGGCAGGGGTGGGATGGGGTCGGGGTAGGGACTGGCCCGGAATTCGAGGGTTGGGGGACTGTCGCGAAAAGAAGCGAGAGGGTGGGGGTGGGGACTGGCAGGATTCGAGGGTAGGGTGGTGACTGGCAAAATTCGAGGGTGGGGGTGGTGACTGGCAGAATTCGATGGTGGGGGTGGGGGGCTGGACTGGGCTGGGCTGGGGTGGATGGAGTGGGGAAGGAGGGGTTGGGTTGGGGTTGGGGTGGATGGGTTAGATTAGGGTTTAGATTAGGGTTAAGGATTAGGGTTTAAATTTTAGGGTTATGGCTTAATATTGGTAAAATTGTAAATAATGCAAACAGTGAGATAGCGGCAGTTACAAAAAGTATATTTGGTGCACAAAAATGAAAACTCAGGAGTATATGGTGAAGTATTAAAACCTTGAGGATATATTGTGAATTTGTTAATTTGTCAAGGGTATTTGGTGAAAAAACCCATAACATAATGCATATACAACATACAATTAAAATTACTCTATTATAACTTCGTCGCCAATAAAAATTGTAGATATATAGACTTAGTGCTATCTTTATTGTAAATTCCCGTTGTACATAAAAAACTAATCTATATGCTCTTTAAAGAATTTCAAACAAGCAACTATAGAGTAAAAAACTAAAGAGAACGTATTGTGTCGGACTCGTCCGACCATAATCTTGGTCGGACGACTTTCAGGTGGTTCCAATTTTTTTCAGGTAGTCTTCATTTTTTTTCAGGTGGTTCCAATTTTTTTTCAGGTAGTCTTCATTTTGTTTTCAGTTAGTCTTCTTTGTTTTTCAGTGGGTTTTTGTGCTTCAGTTAGACTTACTTGGGTTTCAGTTGGTCTTTATTCTTTTTAGATAGTCTACATTTTTCTTCAGGTAGTCTTCATTTTGTTTCAGTTAGTCCATTATTTCTTTCAGTTGACCCATTATTTCTTTCAGTTGGTCCAACTGAAAGAAAAGAAAGTCCAACTGAAAGAAAAGAAAGTCTAACTGAAATAAAAGAAAGACTAACTGAAAGAAAAGAAAGTCCAACTGAAAGAAAAGAAAGTCCAACTGAAAGAAAACAAAGTCTAACTGAAAGAAAAGAAAGTCTAACTGAAAGAAAAGAAAGTCCACCTGAAAGAAAACAAAGTCCAACTGAAAAGAAAACAAAACACTAACCTTTGGTCGGACGACTTTCAGGTGGCTCTTTTAGATCGTCGGAAGATTAAAAATCCCTTTTATAGGAAAAAAAGTGCCTTTTGTTTAAATTTGTACTGAAATTTGTGTTTCTTTTGATGGGGTTGTTTTTAGTATTTTATCGGGGACTGTGATGATTCAACATTGTCCATTGGAGTTAAGGTTTTTGACAATTTCTTGGGGGAATGGTAAGTAATGGATATTGTTTATTCAGTTAGTCGTGTTGGAGTATGTTTTACTTGTAGCTGATGGTTGTGAAAATTGCAGGGTATATCCAACAGTTTTGGGCACAAAACTGGCTTGTTTGGATCGTCAGAAGATGAAACGGCGGCTCTTTTGGCTGGTGGATTGTCGTTTTGATTGTCGACCTCCATTGATGCATCGTCTTGAGCAGATTCTGAAAATGTAGCTTGAGCTTCGCGCTTGCGTTTGTATGTTTTGCCGCTAAACCCTTCATCGAGGCACCGGAAATCGATTGTGCACGCCATTGTTGTGGGGGTTTGTAGATGTAAATCTAGAGAAGAAGAAGAAAGATGTATTGGGCTCAGCCCGTCTGACAGTGAACAATACATCAGACGGTCTGACCCAATACTTTCACAAAACTAAAAATGCTCCATATAAGCTGAAACATTTGATGACTCACCGAGTCACCTGTATACCCAACGTCGGTGGATTAGCACGAGAATAATGCAAGATTCTAATTTAATTTGGAACAATGCCTTCCCAATGAAGGTGGAAATTAATATAGTTGTTCACCGTCAACAGATAGGCAACACCACCTAGATTAGCACGCCCTTCTTTCAATTTCATTTTAAAATTAGAAAATGACCTAAGCCCAACATAAAAAGTAAACAGTTTCTAAATATGTTGCTTAGTTTAATCTATTCAGAAATCAATTTAATCAACTTAGTAATCACATCACAGAATTCATTTAGTGAATAGTTTAATTCTTTAGTAACTAGTTTACTCCGTTATGTAAGACTGTCTAGTTATTTGTAGTTCGAGATTCAAAAGGAAACAAAGGAAGGATAAAAGTAAGAACGACTAGGTCGATACGAGGTGTTTAGGAATAGTGTTGAGTTAGATGAGATGAAATTATCTTATTAGGAAAATGTAAACTTATATTTGTTTATATTAAAATTAGATAACCTACTCCAATAATTTGTGACAATTAACATTCTCAATTGCCATCTTTATAGCGACTACCTCAGTACAGCTCACTATCATAAAACAACTTGAGATTAATGCACTGTCAACTTAAAATAAGAGAACTTATTTCACCAACTCCAAATCTCCAATTAACTCAGACTTCAAATATGAATGGTAAAATAAGAAGAAGACCCTTGCTGTCCACCCCAAATTTCCAAAGAGTTGTTAGATGATGCGTGAACTTTGTTGGAGTTCAAATATAAAAGTCCATTATTATAGATTTAACACATGTTTCTTATAGCTTAGGGAGATTTCTTAGCAACCATTTTTTATTCGTTCATTCATATTCATTCATATGGTAAACTACAAATATTACATTCATATTCATTCGTAGCATTCATCATCAATGAGCTTATATGAGATAGATAGTCTTTTACTAGTAATATTTTTGCTTCAATATGAAGTATAACATTATTGTTCTAAATTCTAGTATACAACATTTGCAACTAAATATACACATTGCGAACAAAAATATGTGCCCAACAATTAGTAATTAGGCATCCCTTTTTCTTATAGAAACCTCTTTCATGCTGCTCTTTCTTCTTTTCCCTTGCACAATATCGATCATTCAGCAAATTCTGTTAGCTCATTTGTAACTAAATCCCATTGCTAATGTTCGAAAAAGATGGGATGAGATTTAGACATATAGATAATTATATAATAACAGTATTGAGTATATGAAGATGTTTGATACAAATATTTTTGACTAAATATTTAACAAATGAAAAATAATGACCCATCCCCCCAAAAGCCACCCAGAGAAGAAAAAAAGCTCACTCTCCGTTCCAAAAACAAACCTTCTCGAAATGCAAAGCCATGGCCATCGACCTTTCTTCCTTTCCTGTGAAGGGACCCGAGGGGGAGCGAGGAAGCTCCGTATGAAGAGAATGGTTCTCACAACTTCACGAGTGAAGTCTTACCACAAGCCTCCAAAGTCACGTCTTCCTTCCCATTCTTGCAAATTTTCTGGCCACTCCAAAGATTACTGCCTTAGTCAATAGCCCTCTGTCAATAGTACAAGCAACTACAATGGCCCCACCTACTATGAGAGCTCTAGGTATGGGCATTCCTGGCTTCCTGGACTCCAAAGAGTTTGCATCTACGTCTTGATTTTCTATAGGCAGATCATCGCTTGAAGCCTCCTGAGCTTTCAGGTAATCGGTATTCACTCTGGTCTTTGTTTGAGCCATCAAAGCATAATGAGAAAGTGGAGCTCCAGATGATCTCTCTCTTTGGTACACACGCAAGCCCGGCTCTATCTTCTTAACTGCTTTCCACATACCCTGCCTAACTCCAAGCTTTGCAATCTCCCAAGGTATACCCATATCCTCATGATGGAAAAGTATTACCTCGCATGATGTCATCTGGCCAACCTTTTTCTGAGATTCAACTGGTTCATATTTCATAGATTTATAAATCAGTATTTCCCCTTAAAGGACTCCATATAAACTACTTCTACTACAACTAATAGATTAGAATTTTATCCCAAGTCTCCGAAAATATTCAGCGGTTAACTAGTACCTGCACGAATGCACCAACTAGAGTAATAGAGATCAACACGCCTTGGTTTGTCTCGTCTAGGAAGAGAGGTAAAAGGCACACCCTGTAAGAGCAGAAATGGAGCTAATCATTCAGGTTCTAAAAACAAATTTGACGTGTACTTAATTTGGAAACAGTATATCACACAACGTTATTTCAGTGCAGAAACCTAACATGATAGCACAATGTTCATCATTCCCTACGAATGTAAATATGTGAGAGTCGTATAAATTTATCATCACTTATATAAATTCCAATCATAATCCATTAAAAATCTGGGATACAAGACAGCTACTTCGGAACATACTAAAAGGAGCATAGATGAAGTGGTGTTCGGTTGAGCATGGAAAGTTGTGCTCCCAAGGAATTTGTATTTCCATTGCAGTTCTATTTCCTAGTAAGTGGCAAAAATTGTTTGTTGATCATGGAGGCTGGGGAGAGCTTTGCATGGGAAGTTCTACTTGCACATTTTGTTTGAGGTAGAACTTCCTAATCCCTATTGCTACCAAACAACCACACGTTATCCTACTTTCTAGGAAATTCCACTTTCCATTAACTTTTTGTCAACCAAACACACTGATTCTGGATGGAGTGAGTATATTAAAAGCAGTAGAACATATAAGAAAACTACACATCCATATCACTTGAACCCCAACCGATATGCAATTTTTTTTACAGTTGCCAACTTGCCATTGTTTTGTTAAAGACACAAGGGGGTATAATCAGATTCCAATACTTCGGGATTTTGACATCTATAAGTTGAAACTTCTACAAAGAAGTGCTAATGTGAAGATGGATACAGGTCAGAGCTCTTTGTATGTCGCAGGTAGAGTGTAAGGATTTCCATTGATGCCATTAATTCTAGAGAAGGTCTTGGAATCTAGAGTTTAGTGCAGTTAACACTTTTAAAGGACACCGCAAGAGGGTCTTTTCTCCTTATAGAGGCAGCTCATGTATTCAAACTGCTTTGACTTACGTTTGACTTTCAGCTAATTGGTCAATTCATCTACACTTACTTTAGGATTATATTGAGCTGCCTCTACAAGGATGTTATGAACTTCAGCTCTAGGTGAGATGACTTCTAGATCCTAAAAAATCTGAGCTTTAGCTCTAGGATGCATCAAGCTTATTCTTCTTTATCTGTATAATTAGAAGCTTCTAGATTATCGAAAGAGTTGAACTTCTGAGCATATATATAATCCTCATATGTTGCAATATAAAGCATGATAACACGAATATGTGGAAATAACCAGATAGATATAGTCAAGAGAAGCAGATGCTACCTTTGTGACACAATAATAAGAACCTTCAGATTCCCAGATCCGACGACCAATCACATATTCTCTGTCACTGCAGAAGAATGGAAACTGTACGGAGCATATATAACAAACATGAATAATGAGCAATGAACGAGCCACAAAAACCTAATCTAGGAAAGAAGTGTGAGAAAAGAATAAGAATAGCATGATGACGTCATTATATACCTTGCGTACCCACTGCAGTATCATAGTTCCGGTAGCCTGCGACTCCTCCAATGTAGCATGATGTATGAGCATATCATCCCATTTGAAACGAAAGTCGTCATCCCAGAAAAAATCTCTCACCATTTCTGGGGTAGCATCTTCAAAGACAGTTCTACTACGATATTGGGGAGGACCAGTCTAACATGTGAACCATACAATTATTGTGAATACTTTCAGATACACAGAGAGACAGACTGGGATTCCAAATTGGAAATGAATGAATACAAGTATGTTTCAAATGGTTGGATTTGAATGACATGAAAAGAATAAAGAAAAAATTCAAAAAAAGAAAACGAAACCAACCGGGGGATCTCTTCGCCAAGCTTGGTAGGTCATATTTGCAAGAGAACGATCCATCATATGAATCCAAGCTGGCCCTCCATCTTGCACTTCAACCAATTGATACAAATGCCTTAAGTCAGCTTCATTGACAGCAGAGGGAATATTTCTCTCATAGTTTGACAAACTGAAGAATAATTGGCAGTTCAGAACGGAGAAAATGCAATTAGCACTTGTAAGAAATGATTGAAGAAAAGAACTGACTAAACACATCTAAATATATCAATTCTGGGTGACAATCTTCCAACAAACTCCATCATATGATGTGCTTCCAAAAACAGTTTGCACAGATGACAGTCAGCCTCTATCTTTGGACTGGGAGCTATCTTGGTAAAAGACACCTTTCTCGGACAGGCTATATTTTTCTTAAATGTCATTTGAAATTAATGGACTCCAAATTCACAAACATTCTCATCTATGTAAACATACTAAGCTAACGTTTAGCTTTTCAACAACTTTCATAGGCTACCTTACCTAGTTTGCAAAGATGTTCCTCCCCCCCCCCCCCAAAACAAAAAAAAGAAAAACCTAACTCAACATACAAATTTCTCTTTGTGATAAATAAGCATGACTCTGATGGGCCGCAACAGCCCAACCTCAATCAAGTTTAAACATAATGGACTCCTTCAGTGTTATACTTCCTCCGTTTTTTTTAGATGACCCGTTTTGACTTTTGACACTATCCACATGTGTGACTTTGACTAAATAGTCATGTGGGATGTTTTTAGATTCATCTCAATGTATATTTTCATAATATAACTTTTTGTACTTTTAAGCTTATTGATAATTAGAGATATAAAGGTTTTAAATAGTGCATTGGTATGTGTCCAAAGGTCAACTTAAAAAAAAATAGAGGTAGTATTTGTTAACAACCAGATCAATATATTCCTCCTTCTAGGCTCTTACTACAACTACTTCCCCTCTCCCTCTTCCACTTTTTCTTTTTGAATCTTTACTTATCAGCTAATTGCCAAATTTTATCTTATGTCATATTCTTTTCCAATATTTTTAAGAACAAGATTCATCACTTACATGGGAATATATAAGCATTCTCAATACAAACTACATAAAAAAAAGATATAAGAAAGAAAAGTATGACACAAAGAGAGGCAAAAGTCAACCTTTTTATCTAGTTCCTTCTAAAGCATATTCAAAGCCCCTTCTCCCAAAACATTCTCACCTCATTTCTATATAACACGTTTATAAGATGCATAAGCACCTGAATTTTACGGAACAGGGAAGCAGAAAAACACACGCTTAGGGGTACAGGGAAGCAGAAAAACACGCGTGCACGCGCGCGCACACACACATGTGAAGCAAATTGGTGCTAAACTGCTATTGGCAAGTTAAATGGAGAAGGGAAAGCATAACAGTTGCTAGTAGTTTATCATCGTCTATTACCATCTAAAAGAACATATGCCTAACCTCATTCATATAGGTGGATTTCAATGTGCAAACAATAGCCCATTTTCCAACAAGTTCAGGAAAAATGTGAGGCAAATTTGTGCTACTGACAAGTTAAAAGGAGATGGGAGGCATAAGAGTTGTCAGTAGTTTATCATAGTTATTATTATCTAAAATTACAAATGCCTGCTCTCATTCACATAGGTGAATTTCAACGTACAAACGATAGACAAGATTCCAAACAAGTTTAAAATTAATATACCTCTCTAAGGCATATGGTGGGTACTGATAAAAAGTAAAAACAGTAACAATTTGGTACATCAATTTCTCTAAGACATCAATTGTTACTGTGCTTAACACCACATGTGCTTTGCACATCCAATACTCTTACAGAATCTGACGGATTTGAATTTGTCAATAGGTGTAAGAGGGAGGAAATAGTTGAACTCACTTGGGCACCATTAATTTCAAAGTTCAAACTTCCAACCAGTGTCCACCATGCTTAAATTTGATTACGATAACATTTTTGATATAACCTCCAACCAAATGTAAGATGAGTTTATTGCACAAATAATTCAACGGAAACCCAAATAAATTCTGTTTTGGACACAGAACGAAATTAAACATGCCATTGCACATTTTACTCAATCTCATACAGCATCATTCACTGAGTGTACAAGTTCCTTTAATGCCAATGTTTCTTCTCAATTGCTTTAATTGTCTCGACGTGTTTCATTCTAAATAAGTTCAATTTTCTTTGATTCTCCACCAGTCTCCAACCACAACACAATCATAAACAATTCAAATTACTTCAATGTAAAAAGTAAGCACACACACAATTAGCTAATGAGAAATCAAACCACCAAACCAAAACTCAACAATATAATTCATCAATACACAAGAATTACAACATGAATTCACAAATTACAACTGAGGTACCATATAATCAAGAATTACAAGAAAATACATATTCAATACATGATTATAATTATATAAATGAACAAAGGAACTTAACAAACCTGGAATTAGATTGTGAAACACCAGGTTGCTCATTAAAGTTAGCATCTTCCAAGCAACTATCAGAAAGATTCCAAGTTAAACTGGGTAACAGTGATTTCAAAGATGTTAAACTAGGAATTGAATTAAAACCCTTAACACTTCCAGAAAAACAAGATTTGTTCTTTGAAATCAAGAATCCCTGAGACTCTCCTTTTTCTCCACCATTACCACCACCAAAGTGGGCCCAATTGGGCCTCCAAGCCCAGCCCAGAACAACACCCACAAAAATAGCAATCCAAAGTGGCACAGTCAACAACATCAAATCCAACAACATATCCCAGATACTAGGTCTCTGTAAAACCTCAAAGAATAAAGCAATTAAAGCCATTTTTATAAACAATTTCTTCCCCAAAATAATCTAAATTAAAAACCCTCGATTCAAAATTGATCTGGGTAGAATCGAGGGTTTCTGATTCTTGGGAAGGGGAGAAAATCAGGATAAAACCCAAAACATTTGGGTTAGTCAAAATGGGTGAAGCACATCTAATTCATATTTGATGTATGAAAGTAAATGTTAACTTCAAAAAAAACATAAGGGGTGGAAAATAATTGAAAAGGAATAAATTGTAGGATTGATGAGATTTAGATATGGAGGAAATTGACGGGGAAGAAGAAGACAAAAGGGTAAAGTCAGAAAACGCAGAATAGTTGAGTAAATGTGGATAAGGATTCAGAGATAAGCGTCAGCTGTAGTTAGTGGTTGCATTTTAGACCGGGAGATTTCCGATTTCTTGTAGGACATCTCTTCTTTTATACTATGATTCTATGAAGTACTTCCTCTCTTTTTTATACTTTAGTTCTACCATTTCATTTTAATACTTCCTCCGTTTCATATTACTCGCTATATTTTTTGATCCAAATACTTCTAGGTAATTTTTAAAAAAGAGAGAGGTAGAAAATAAAAAGATAAGAGACTCATGTGAGAGGAGAGAGATAGAGAGAGTATATTGCCCAAAGAAGAAGTGTAACTAAGTAATGTGTAACTATCCACAATGAAAAGTGTAGCGAGTATTATAAAACGGAGGAAGTAACATTTACAAATTCTACTTAAACGATTTGTATTATTTGTGAACGAGGAAAACATAGTCAAATGTAGGGGTTTGCAAATTCGGAACGAGTTTATGAATTATACTAGTGGATAATGGGAATCGTAATAACTAATATTAGGAAACTAAATGATGGGTTTAAGAAAAAGATAATATAGTTAATACTAGATGATATCCAATTAAAATTAGGAAAATATATGATTTTTCTCATAAAACATAATTTTAGAAGCTTGAAACAAAAAAGAAGATAAATTATTGAAAGAAAAAAAGATAATAAAGACCGATTTGAGATAAATTATTGAAAGAAAGAAGATATCCAAGCATGCATGCATCATAATCTGTGACCAATTATGAGTATACCGTTTTGAGATACGCAAACTTTGTAGTAGAGCAAGACTATGCGAAATTCAAATATCACATACCAAAAACTTGCTACTCGTAAAACACTTATCATGTATCCAAGCTTACCATAAATTATTTTGTAAATACTATAATGAAATGAATTAATTAGATGGAAGACCTGACTGGGAGGACCTTTATCATAAAGGGATTTGGTTAGCAACCGTTTCGTACTTCACAAATGACCTTTACATCTACAGATTGGTCATAGTGGGAGTCAGACGTATCTTTTTCATCATCAAAAGTTTGATATTTGAACACTTTGGGCTTGATGGGTTGTTCTGAATATTGAATGTCTCAGAACTGGGCGTGGATTCATAATAATGGTTCAAAGGTCGATATGAAGCGATCATTTCTTGTACTTATTGGTGGTCCAACAATTTGTGACCAATTATGAGTGTACCATTCTGAAATATGCAAACTTCAGTAGAGCAAAACATTGGTTCTTAAAGTTAGTAAATTCAAACCCAAAATCTATTTGGGCTAGAATTTATTTTGAATTCTCAAAAAAAATTTTTATAAAAGTCACTTCTAAAAGCCTTTTTAGTAACTAAAACTTTATAAAAATATAAATATAAATAAATTTAAAATATAGATTATTACCAGATTCTTCAAGTATTAGCAATATCGAGTTAGTTTACATAATGTGGTAAAATACAATGAAAAAACATATAAGGTGGCAAGGTGCAAGATGGGTGTAATTGATTTTTTTTAAGAGAAATTCATTGATTAAAGGTCAAATAATATCTACAATAGATATTAAAAAATCAGATCGAGCAATAGAGCGCAATCCTTTTTATATTTGCTGAATCAAACTATTGATGATAAGTCTATCATTTTGACATAATTTGGGAAGATCATTCTTGATCGAGCTATATTAACTGCATCTGAGATTCCAATACCTTCATGTTAAGTCTCGAAATTCAACCAATGAGAACAATTTCTCATAACAAAAAATAAAAAAAAAAACGTACTCACAACTCTTATGGGGAAAAGGAGATCTCCACAACAGAGACTAAAATCCCATAATAGGATTTGAAGAAATCTCATAAAAAGATATTAATTTATTTAACAAAATAAGAAAATGAACTAAAAACTGAAAATAAAAAGGAAAAAGGAACTTATCATGGGTGAAATCATAGATGACAACCCCTAATTGATGAAGTAGGGGAGGCTAGAGTTTTAGAGGAAAAAAATAGAAGAAGTTTATAAATGGGTGTAATTGATTAGTAAGCTTAACTTGGTAAACATTAGTCATATGAACTTTCAAGTGATTGACATTCCAAGAGGTGTTCTTCCTAATGATAGGGGAAATAATTAGGGTTGTTCTCTTCGGCATAAAATAACTGAACTGAACTGAACTGAACTGAATTGAATTGAACTGAACTGAACTGAATTGAATTGAACTGAATTGAACTGAACTGAAATGAATAGTGATATGTGAGAGTAAAAGTATTGTCAAGAGCTGAACTGAACTGATCTGAACTGAATTAAACTGAACTGATCTGAACTGAACTGAATTGAACTGAACTGAAAATAAGGTGGGGAGAACATACCTTTATTACATCAGCCAACTAACAAAAAATAACTAGCAAAGAAAACAACAAAAATTAACAAAGGTCTGACACATGGCAATATGGCATCAATAGTTCCTATAATAGAGGTATTGATTGATATTAGTATAGATATGTACAACGCATTGACCTACCTAATGCAATAGCCAATAACAGCCAACTAATTTCAATAATTTACACTAATTCTCAAGACAAATGATCCCAATCAACTATAAAGAATTGGGCAAATGACAGTTTGCAGTGTTGCATAGCATATAAATCCAAAGAAAGAACTTCCTTCAGTACCAAAAAAAAAAACTTGTGTGAAAGCTTTAGAAACGAGTGTGCCAAATAGCTCCATCACCTTCTCCACACCGTTTGTGCACCTCGTCCATTCTCTCAACTGATTTACATACACCACTGCAGCTCCAGTCAAATGATGCTGCACATGGATTTCCTGCTTGAGTCTTCCACTCACAATCTACACAATCAACAAAATCAGACACAAAAAGCAGTAACTTCAGTCTTGGAAAGTATCAGACACAAACATCGGTACTTGGATTCGGTCTAGGAAGACTTCACATAATTGTGCTACAAATTAGATCCAGCTGACCTAATTTTTTCATAGTAGTTCAGACTTCAGACCAAGAGAAGATCTTTCTTTAATCAATTTTGTTCAATATAAGCATCTAACATTGAATTTTCAATGGTAAGACCAGGGATCGAGGATGTGATTACAGAAAAAAACATGAAACAGCCACTGAAGATATTATTCCACCTTCAGAAGTTACTTGCGACAGATGAACCCGTTCAAAACAAGGACCTGTCTGAGAAACTGGGAGGTTCAAAGCAGAATATATCGAGTAAACTGAAAGCTGATGTCTTGCCCTATGTTACGAAAACATTTTAACCTCAAGTACTCGTGTTGGATCCTCCAGACTCTAACAAGGGAATGAACACTTCAGTACTTCACATTGAGCCAAAATCATGGACAAATCTATACAAACTAACCAAAAAGGCACTTGGAGTTGTACATTGGTCTCACACAAATACTCGAGTCTAAGTAACATAGATCTTGCTACCAAATACCCCTATTACAATTGTCCCCTTATTAACATACTAGGTAAAGCTCAATAATTAATAATGAGAAGATATAACAGAACTCTTTCAGATAAGATAAAAACAAAGAAGCACGATGAGTAACTTCGCCTGCTAATTTCTAATCCCATTTCAGAACTAGCCAACAGATCAAAGCATTTTTGTTCCCTTCTGAATAAACTTTCTACACATTTAGCCTCAAATAAAAACAGAAAAGATGTAACAGAACTCTTTCATATATGAAAAACCAAGCCAATGACCAATGATTAACTATGCCTACTAATTGTTAGTCCCATTTTGGAACTTGCCAACAGATCAGAGGTACTCATATATGAGTGTGCTTAAATACTTCATCAGAAGGGTAACCTAAGAAATTGATTGCAATACACTTGGACAAAATGGTTCTCTACCCAAGACCACAAGAACCTATCAATTGCAGAAACTAAATCATTGTCTAACTCAAATAGGGATCATTCGAGACAGAGCAATGTCAATACAATGAATACTCAAACCTGTACATGAAAGCATTGACAAGCATCTCACCAAGAGGGGTTCCACAGCAGAGGCTTCTGTCATCAATATGACTGACATCAAGACCAATCAACCATGAACCGAGTGATACATCTTCATTTGCAAATCTGTGAAGTACATGCCTACAGCACGGCAAAGTTAACCAACAATTCTACCATCTATATTATACACAAAGGGGAGAAAGTCAAGTGCTCACTTATTTACTGAAATATAGGTGGCTAAGTCTTTTGAAATAGCATATATTTGACCTGTGGCATGTCTGAAATATTTGTTCCCTTCCTCACCAAACTTCCAGAATTCTGGTTCACGATACTTGTTTCCCCTGCATATGATAGCAGGAAAACCTCAGCTCGCGTCCTTCAAGCAACTAGAGGGAGATGAAAAGCTTAATTTTTCTCACTTTTGTGACAGGACAAGTCCAGACTTCATACAACCTATGTAGACATGGGGCTTTGACCTATGGCGTGCCAGTGCAGACACCACCATACCTGACATAGCATTGATAAGTTATTTACACAAATACTTCTACAGTTAACATTTAGTAAGGATATGGAGACACTAACCAAGATTTACATGCACATCATCATCAACTTTGATGTAGAAGTCAGCATCCCACTTTGCAACGGCTGTTGAAAAGTAAAGCTTAGTTTTTAAGGACAATTCATGATATCCTTCCACATGGTCCTGCAATATAGAACAATTTCATTCAGAAAAGCTCTTTCAAACAGCGATAAAATAGAAGGAACATTGCTGCCACCACTACAGTAACAGAACGTATATTTTTGCTATTTTCTAAACTTAATTAGCAAATGCTGAACAGCAGAGTAACCAAACTAGGAATACCAATTGAGTTCATAATGTATAAAAGTATCAAAATGATGAAATTAAAGAATTTATAACCACTACTTTTCTCCACTAGCGACATAATCACACACAAGGATATTGTGCTTGGTACCTACATGCATCAATTAAGAGACTGTATGTGGAGTGTGGACATGATTCATCTTAGTTGCGGTCTAAATTGTCACATTACATACTAGCAAAGCCACTATTGCAAATGCTTGCACGCAAGGATGAGTGTTATCATGAGTATTGCAATAGGATTTCCAGTCAAAGGGGTGAAAGCCAAAAATTCTATGGATGAAAAAGTAGTAAAGTACTCAATTCTCCACTTCCCGCTACTCCATTGTTGGAACATTTAGATGTGTTTTTGCGAAAATCGATTAGATTTTGTCACTCAATTCAACCATCCTTCTTGAGTTTCCCCTTGTACTCCAACACTCCTCATAAAAACCTTATAATGAGACAGGGAAGACCAATTGTTCTTCAAAGAATAGACTGAGCCTCCTCCATCCCTCGGGACCAACAATGGATTCAGTACATCGCATCGACTTAAATTGCATAGCTTATCCATTAACATCACATACCAGCCGAAGAAAATCTTTATGTTGAGCTTCTTCTGCTTCAATAACCCGATCTAAGATTCCCCCGGGACTAGCACTAAAACAACGTTTAAAGTAACATTAGTTCAGGCATTGATCCTGGAGCATGCAACCTCCACAAGTAAATTACAATAATAACATTACCTGTGTCCTATAACAAATTGCACAATAATTCCTTTCTCTTCCTCCAACCTTTTCAACTGCTCACCTGTGGAGAAACCAACAAATTACACAGCATAAAACTTTTTCTGACATGTAACATTACTGAAGGTTTTGGGAACTGTCATAGTTAAGAATCAAAGTGAACCTTTCGGCATCCAGGTTTCTCTAATTGAATCCCTGCGTTTTCTGCTACTGAATGCAGTCATGATTCCCATAACAAAGAAAACCTTGGGACGGATTTCAACTCCTTCTACCATAGTAGTTGGAGATGACGCTTCACCATGAACTTTGGATGCTCTTGTTGCAGCTAGCTGCATTTCTAAAGAGGAAATGCTTTTATCCAATTTCCTGAATGCGTGGCAATGTTGTCAACAATGCATTAGAGTAGGCACCATTTGATATGTTTGGTAAATAAAAAGGAGATTGTTTTTCTTCATTAAGAAAAGTCTACGAAGGCGCCACAAATGCTATAGAAAGTTACATGATAACATTGTGCGTTTGGGAGACTTGAGAAAAGACGTCGTTAGCTTGGAAAGACACTTCCTGTACGATACAACGTAAAAATGTAAATATAAACTTGGTTGGAGGAAATGCAGTGTTAATGTCATCAATTCAACTTGCCCTGCTGTCACATTTTATTAGTGGTTGAATTTGAATCTCATTCGGATTTTGCAAATGCAAAGACCTGCCCTCCATAACTGGTTCAGGAACTACCTGAAACCTACGGACAAGTAAAAGTGCATTAGAAAAAGGATTTCCCTAAACATACCATTTAAACCTACGAATTAACATTAAATACATATCCTAAAATGGTATCAAGTTCGGTTTGTGACAAAATCAAACACTGTTTGGTGTTATTGGTGCTCAGATTTTTACTTATACCATCTTACCATAGCCCTTAGGGCTGCATTTAACATCTACCTTAGAAGAAAAGAGCTACAGACGAGTCTGAACAAATCTAGATGTAGTCGAAGAACACCTTGGCCAATGACCTAGGACCTGACCAATACGCTGACTCAAATAACCCCATTGACCTGGACAGGCCCAAGGTCAAAAAAAAATATCACCCCCAAAAAAAAGGTGAGCTAACACAATGGTGGACTGATTAACCATGACTAGTTCAGTCGCATCTAGAAATGTCATTTTTCTTGCTCAATGAGAAAAATAAACAAACTTGTCTTTTCAGGGAATCATTTCTCAAAAACTTCAGCATGGACTACCAGGACACTTTGCTCCTGTGGATAAAAGACTATAATTGACCAGCCGCACAAAACTGGTTAACCCATCAAATGGATAAGAATCATGTCATTTTTTAAATAGGGTTTAGTAGAAGATGCATACATGAAACTTCTCCAGGGGTACTGGTACCTTGGTCTAGGAACATGGTGTTTAGGGATCTCAAGCATACCCTCTATCTTCAACCACAAAAATTTGGAGATCTAAAATGTAAAAATATATATGATTTTAGTACTCCCAGTCAATGGTTTGCAATGGTTTGCAAAAGCATCTGCATCCTTATAATCAGTAGAATTCTTTCCTCCCTGCGAATTGTAAATGGAAGGGAATTATCATTCCGGTGGTGCTGATTTATGCAGATGATCTTTTGACAGCTCAAACAATTGTGACAAAATCACTCACACTTTAAAACCTTCTTGTCAACAAGCAAGGGCCATCTCAAAAACTACTTGAGTCTTGAAACAGAGAGATCATCTTAAGGGGTTTTCATATCTCAAATGATATATGCTTTGAACCCTTACATGAACTCTGCATGATAAAAACGAAGCCGTTGAATTTCCCCATGGATCCTCACACTTAGCTGACAGCGTAAACAAGAGATCTTTTACCTGAAGGTACAGCTTATAGAGGTTCACTATCAAGCTAGCAAACTTAATCACTGCCAGACCTGACATCATTTACTGTGCACATGCTCAGCCTCATGCAACATCCTACCATAGTACACTTGCAAGCAGAAAATGAGTTCTCAAATATGTTGTCACGGCATCTATACATGGAATCTAGATGGTAAGCAACTCTGGTCCTCAATTAGCTGCTTAATGTGACAGTAAATGGCAGGCTATCCAATTTCCAATAATCAACTACAGGCTTTTCATCTTATTTGGCCACTTTCCTATAACTCGGAAATCTAAAAGGCAACAAGTAGGTGCTTGATCAACGGCAGAAGCTGTATACAAAGTCGTATCTCTTTACTGTCAAGGTGCGTGATGACAAAATAGCATTGTATGCACACTCTACCGTAAGAGCGCATAAAACATGTGTGTGTGTGAGAAACATTCAAATTGGTGACCTTAAGCCTCGTCATGTTCACCATCAAGAATAACTATCTAAAGTCTTCACAAAAGTTCGTAGTGTGAATACACATATTCGACTCTTTTTTCAGCCTTAGAATTTCTATCAACACATCCACTTTCATTTTGAGGAACATAAACAGGTCATATAGTCATTTTAAGAGGGTTACTTAGTATGCTAAGGGTATAATAGACAGTTATAAGGGTACCTTCTTTTCACCAGTAAACCCTGAACTCAAATGAGCCTTTTAGACTCTACGTCAAGTTATCAAACTTATAAATTAGTTGTTATTGCCTGTGAATATGACTTATGAGACTTGTTAGCTCCTATTTGAACATATTTTAAACTGAATATGAGACTAACGCGAAAAGTA
Source organism: Beta vulgaris subsp. vulgaris (assembly GCF_026745355.1). NCBI lineage: Eukaryota > Viridiplantae > Streptophyta > Magnoliopsida > Caryophyllales > Amaranthaceae > Beta > Beta vulgaris. The sequence goes on from NC_079206.1 coordinate 9,932,861, forward strand.
CAAGGTCTAATTTCAGATATGTTTTCAATTTCATTATCCTGATTAGGGATGTCAATGGGTAGGATCTGGACAGGGTCCAGATCCGTTTTTCAGGCATGGATTCAAATCCAACCCGGAACCTTTGGATAATGCAATTCTTTGTTAATGGTTATTAGCTTACAACAATTTCACCCCTCTACTATAGAGCTCCGTTTAGTTAGACCAAATACATTTGCAATGCACTATTATTTGCCATGAAAAAAACATTTTCTAGGGAAAACACAATTGTTGATTAGTTTTCCTTCGTTTGGTTTCTTGCATGAAACATAGAAAACTATAATTGATGATGGGTGCGAGGAGGGAAACATGCAGGAAAGAAACAATGAGGAAAATGTAGCATTCCTTCCTTAACCAAGTTTATTGGAAGAACTATTCTCCCTCTTTTACAAACCAAACAAAGGAAAAGAGAAATTCCCTATTTCCTACATATGTTTTCCGCTCAACCAAACACTCTCTACGATGCGAGGCAGGTTCATAGATAAAACATCATTTAGCATCACATTTTATGTACAATAACAATAATTGTGAATGAGATCAAAAACTAAAAATACATCTAATAAACGAGAAAATATATATATATAAAAAAAATAAAAAGAAAGATGAGATGAGAGAGAAACCTTTTGACGACTAAAAAGCCACAGAAAAAGCTAGCGAAGCAGAGGAAGGTGACACATCGAGTAGAAACTCCATTGCCAAGCTTGTGCTGTTTAACGCCTCCCATATTATTTTAACCTAGAAATGCTTAATTCGGAATTCTTCAACACATTTCCGCCATTACTGAAACTTCAATAATTTTTCTGTTATTCTAGATTTTGTCCAGTTCATCAAAATGAGGGATTGTTGATCTACTAGAAGTTTGTAAAGTTTGAATAATGAGTATGCTCCCAAGAATTAGTACATTGCTCCATGTATTCACGACTGAAAAGGCAGTTTCTTGAGTCCTACTTTTTTGTCAGTGTTGTATCAAAAGCAGAGTTGGGTACCAGTTGTATGATGTCGTACAATTTGCTGAGTTTTGAATTTTTTGGTGGAGAGCAGACAACGAATCTTGATGAGATGCCTGCCCATGTGTCTTTCTTTTAAGCCCATTTTCTTTTAGGTCGTGGACATATAATGTTACGTCTCTTGACCTCTATTTATTAGAGTTAAAAACTGGACCGATCCACAAGTGAATCCGTATTTGCTTTAGACCCACTTGTTTCAAAGTGAGAGTAAAGGTTGAAAAGCTGACCCAATGTCTACTCGTGCTCAATTGTACAAGTGAAAATGGAAACTCAAACTCATTTGGGCTGACCCAAGTTATACATGTGCCCAGTTGGGACCCGTCAAGTATGATCTAGATCTGAATTGTTTCCAACCCACAACTAACTCGCACCCAACTTCACCCACAAATGGCCTAATTAGACCCATCCAATTTCAACACGACCCAATCACTACCCGATTCAAATAATAATCTAATTATTAATCAGTATGGAGTATGAACTTATAGATTATAGTTGTTAATTGTTAGGTATTCCGTGTTCACAAAGAAGTGAAGAATAAAAGTGTTTTATCTCGATTATCGAATGTCCAAAATCAAAAATATTATCCTAATTTGATAAATTGATTATTGATAATTATTCATTAATGATTAATCACTGTAAAGTTCAAGTCTTGAATGTATATGCATTAATGCAAATATGAATTATGCAATAAAGAAAATAATCCAATAGCCATTAGGCATTAGCCAACAATATAAGTTGAGTTAAGTTAAGATCAACAACCGAAACATCAATGATCTTGATCCTCCACTAACATACATGAGGAAGGATATTATTGGTAGCCGACCCAAGTCCTTCTGAGAGCCGACTTATTCCGACCCAAGTCCTTTTGAGAGCCGATTAATTTTGACCCAAGTCATTCTGATACCGAATTCTTCCGACCCAAGTCACTTCGAAAGCCGATTTCTTCCTACACAAGTCATTCTGAAAGCCGATTTCTTCCTACCCAAGTCATTTCCTGAGTTGATTTATTCAATCCAGGTTATTCCAAAAGCCAATTTATTCCGACCCAAGTTATTCTGAAAGTCGATTTGGGCCTACTTCACTTAATCCATTCTGACTCAAATTCACCCAACATAGACCCCAGTCGACCCAGTTCCGAGAGCTCCCTCACCCAATTGAACCCGACCAAAGTCATCCCACCCAATTCCGACCCATGGCACACTCTCACTCAAATTATTCTGATCCAAATCGTTCCGATCTAGGTTGGGTCAACCCAAACTCACCCAGTGACCCAGTTTGGCTCTATTTTGCTTCATTTTAGCTCAACTTATTTTTGTTCTGCTCAATTTATTTAAATTTTACTCCCTCCGTTTCATTTTAATCTACACACTTACACTTTTCACGCATGCCAATGCAAAACTTTGAAGATATATATCTTTAGTTTTGTATTTGTAAAAATTATAAAAGGTACATATGAATAAAATACATGTTATGATAAATCTAACAAGATCCCACATGACTATATTTTCATCTGTGTATAAATCATAAATAATGGTCAACGCGAATTTTGTGAATAGTGTAAAATATGAAAGTGTAACCATTAAAATAAAACGGAGGGAGTATTTAGTTTAGTTCCAACTCTATTATTATTATTATTATTATTATTATTATTATTATTATTATTATTATTATTATTATTATTATTATTATTATTATTTCAATTCATCGATCTTACTTTAGCTCTATATGTCTAAATTGTTAGTTATGTGAAGACATGAGAAACAAAGTGGAAATGAAAAAATCCACTAAAAAAATGAGAATATAAGCTTCTATTACAACAAAACTTATAATAGACAAAATAAATAGGAATTACATAATACTATAAATGTGACAGTGTCAAGATTATTTTTTAAACTTATTATGTTTTGAAGTATTATAAACCCTAATTAATATAAACTATATTATTATATATTAGAATATGACCACATTGGATATTGATCCAAATACTTTATAAGAATTTAGAGATTTGGCCTTATTACTCCACAATTTTTAAAACATATAGTATTGTTATATTTATACTTAAGAGGAAACATAGAATGGAATAAGTTGTTTAGAGTATAAGGTATCTTGGGTTATATGGAGAAAAACCTATTAGATATTATGTTTATAATTATTAAGTAGATTACACATCTTTAATCATCATAGCATTTAAACTGAATGATGTTGATGTGGACATAAAATTTCATTTAAGTTACTTCTAAACATTATCAATCAGTAACCACTATACTATTCACTAAAACTTTGAAATATAGAGCTAATGTTCCTTTATCTCAGGGATGGTATTGCAAGAAATATACTTGAAGCTTAAAAGAGGCTAGTGCCTAGTAATAAGGGAAGGAAAAAAGTAAAGCCAATTTGATTGTCCGTTTTAGAGGTTAGAGGTTACAACAATTTAGATGACTAAGTCTCTCCCCTAGGAGATTTTTAGGGTTTGGGTATGTCAGTCTTGTTTTGCGAGTAGGGATCTCTTTTGGTGAGTGATTGGTCCCTCATGAGGGATCTGTTACTAAAATTCACAATGGATGATGATATACTAGTTAGATGTTCGGCTTTGAAAATCACTGAGGATGAAGAAAATGTAGTTAGCGTGGATGATATTTGGACTGACGACATTAACCCTAGCATGGAATTATCGGTGTTTGGGAAAGTAATGCCAAGGAGAACCTATAATTTCGAAGCTTTTAAGCGTACAATGAACCAGATCTGGGCGATTTCCAAAGATGCGTTATTTCGTTCGATCGAAAATGGATTGTTTGTGATACTATTTGCCACAAAGAGGGATATTGCCAAAGTTTGGAGGGACGTCCATGGATGTTTTACCAAAATTTAATTACGATGGATGAGATTAACGGTGGCTTGCGGCCATTGGAGATATCCCTAGACTGGAGTCCGTTTTGGGTGAGGCTATATAATCTACCCATGACTCAAGATTGGAAAGCCATATTCAAATGATTGGAAGCAACATTGGGACTATGTTGGAGGTTGAATCCGATGGCATCATGTGGGATAAGTCGGCGAGGGTCAGGATCATGGTGATTATTACAAATCCCCTACGTCTTATCTGTAAAATTCGAAGTAGTTTAACAATGGGGATTGTGGCTCAAAACGTCACCAAGAAGGGGAAATTTAACGGGTGGAGGAGGCAAAACGATTTCTATCATGTTCTCGAGTATTAGCTTTTTCTTCTCTTAGCCAAGGAATAAGTGTAGGTGCTTGTGATGTGAAAGAGGGAGGCAAGAAGCAGGGTGATAAGAAAGACCAATAGGGGGAACGTAAGTAGGGATGGGGTTAATGAGAAGGGATGTAGTAGTGTAGTGGAGGAAGCAAGTAGGGTGTTAATCGAGTCCTCCCCTGAGGTCTCTTCTATTAACATTAGGGAGCTTGATGAAAAGGAGGGGGATAAGAATGTCGATGTGGTATAGGAGGGAAGGAATAAAATAAGGAAACATTACAAGGGGAGGGGGAGGGGGAGGGGGAGGGGGAGGAGGTTGGTATAAAGATAGGTAAGGAGGAACCTGGAGGATTACAAATGCAGGGGGAGGGGTTATTGTTGACTTCTATGGACAGTGCCTTATTTTCTATGAGGTGTAGTGGCCCGCCTACTCGTATGCCAAAGAAGCACGTTAAACGTGCGCAACTTGGTGGCAGCAAGAGTGTGAAAGGAGGAGGGGGAGGAGGTGAGTCCAAGGGAGAGAAATGAAACACAATGATGGATGCCGACTCGGAAATGGATGGTGAAGATATCACCATGCGAGACGTCTATGATGCGGGGAAGAAATTCAAGGTTAGTGACACTTTTGATGGGGATTTTTGTCCCTTGACAGTACCGGAGGTTGTGGTGACCAACCCCACGAAGTACAATAAAAATATATAGTTGGAACCGCCAGGGATTGGGCAACCCTAGGACAGTAAAAACTCTCCAAACATGGTGTTGGAGGAATATGCCTAACATAGTTTTCCTTATGGAAATTATGGTTGACTCAAAAAAGCTTCAAGTAGTTAGAGAGAAGTGTGGTTTATCTGAAGGGTTGTGTTTAAGTAGCGCAGGTTTGTCTGATGGGATAGGTTTTTGGTGGCAGGATGTTAATGCCCATGTGATTTCCTATTCGACACACCATGTTACAGTTGAGATTCATGGTGAACATAATGTGAGATTGTAGACTGCAGTTGGCATTTATGGTTGGCTGGAGTAAGCTTAGGACCCGACGAGGGGTACTGATGTCGTGAGGAAGGTGGAAATTTGTGCGGTAGCTTTGAGTGGGTGGGATGCTACCACCTCTGGTGATGTTAAAAGGAAAATCAAGGTGAAAGAAGAGGAGCTTTAGTTATGGCAAAACAAGGCTCCGAATGGTGTGATGTTAGAAAAGTGCAAGAGCATCGTGATGGAGTTGGATGACTTGTATCGATTACAGGAATCTTATTAGCACCCCCAAGTGAGATCAAGAGAAATGTGTGATGGAGACAAGGACACTACTTATTTTAATCATAAGGCAAGCCAAAGGAAACGTCGTAACACCATTGTGAAACTTCCAGATAGTGAAGGGGGGTGGAGCTCTAATGAATTAGAAATCGGTAAGATTATTTCCTCTTATTTTACCAAGATTTTTTCTACATCTCTTCCCTCGACTTTCGATGTTGCATGTGCTGGTATTGATGTGGTGGTTCCAAGCACCGCAAATGTGGAGCTAATGGCCGAACCTACAATGATGAAGATCAAGGAGGCGTTGTTTCAGATGCACCCAAATAAGGCCCCTGATGTTGACGTTATGCATACTTTATTTTATTAGAAATTTTAGCATATTGTTTGGGTTGATATCGTTGGTTTTATCAAATCTTGGTGGAAGGGTGACGTTGATATAGATGGCTTGAATAAGACTTGTATTGTTTTGATTCCGAAATGTGCTAATACTTTGAAGATGAGTGAATTAAGACCAATTAGCTAGCCTTTGTTCGATATTGTATAAGATAATATCCAAAATGATGGCAAATAGACTTAAATTTTTTCTCCTTGATCTTATTTGAAAGCACCAAAGCGCGTTTGTTCCCGGACGTCTCATTACAAACAATGTTATGGTTGCTTTTGAAATATTTCATAACATAAAAAGAAGGGGTGATGGGAAGGTAGAATCGATGGTTTTCAAAATTGGATATGAGTAAGGCATATCACAAGGTGGAATGGTCTTTTTTGGAGAAGGTGATGTTCAAGATGGGTTTATGCAATGAATGGATTAACAAGATTATGATTTGTCTCTCTCGTGTTTCTTATGCTTATAAGCTGAATGGGCGCATATAGGGTCATATTATACCATATAGGGGACTTCAACATGGAGATCTGTTGTCCCCATATTTATTTCTCCTTTGTGCGGAAGCTTTTTCGACATTACTGACTAAAGCAACAAATGAAGGTCTTATTCATGACGCCAAGGTAAGTCGTACTGCTCCACGTATCTCTCACTTATTTTTTGCGCATGACAGTATATTGTTTACTAGAGCTACACTTCAGGAATGCTTTGTAGTGGATGATATTCTCAGTACATATGAAAGAGCATCTGGACAGAAAATTAATTTTGGTAAATCTAAAGTGTTTTTTAGTAAAAATGTGGAGAGTAACAAGAGAGCAGAGATTAGTATGATGTTTGGCTTTAAAGAGGTGAATCGACATGAAATATATTTAGGGATCCCGAAGGTAATTGGAAGATAAAAAAGATATTTTTTCAGTGTTAAAAGAGCGAGTATGGAAGAAGTTACAGAGTTGGAAAGAGAAATTGATATCTAGAGCTGGCAAGGAAGTCCTATTGAAAGCGGTCATTCAATCTATTCCCACATATATGATGAGTTTGTTTGCGATTTCGGAAGGAATTTCGGATGAAATTAATTCTATGTGTGCAAAATTTTGGTGGGGTGTCCGTGGTACTAAAAGAAAAAGGCATTGGATTAGTTGGAAAAAGTTGTGTCTCCCTAAATCCTATGGTCGGATGGGCTTTCGAGATTTAAGGGTCTTTAACTAGGCGTCACTTGCTAAACAAGGATCTCGGCTTGTTTGTGATACGGGGCCTTTGGTTCACCAAGTCATGAATGTGAGGTATTATCCCCGTTTCACTTTTTTGGAGTCTAGGAAGGGTTCTGACCCAAGCTTTGTTTGATGAAGTATTTGGGGAGAAAAAGATCTTCTCCTAGAAGGATTGAAGTGGCGAGTTGGGAATGGTACAGATAGGAGTGTCGGAGGAGGCTTGGTTACCAGGAGATTCATCCACGGTGGTACCTATACTACCGAATATTGAGAGCCCTGTAGATCTTCGTGATTCAAATTTGTTAATGAGGAGAATGAGAGGGATGATGAAGCCCTTGCCACACATTTTATTGCTGCAGACATACGGTTGATCAAGGAGATTCCTCTTAGCTCTCGAAAACCTCCCGACATTCAATATTGGTGGCCTACATCGAATGGTTTTTTTTTACCAAGTCTTGCTATTGGCTTGGGAAGCTTGGTCATCTTCGTGGCTGGTTGGACAGATTAGGAGGAGATAGGAGTGAGGTCTGGAGAACAGTGTGGGGACTGGGTGGGTCGCCAAGCTTAGCCACTTTGTGGTGCGAGCTTGTACGGGTTCGCTTGCCACAAAGGGAAGCAAATTACTCTTTTTGTCAAGGAAGTTGTGTAACTATCATCCATGCCCTTTTCACTATTCGATTGATCGGGAATTTTGGAGCGATCACCTTACGACGTCCAATTATAGTCGATGGACCTACATCCTCTTTTATTGATTTACTTATGTGGCTGAAATCAAAGCTAGATGTGACAGGTTTGTTATTGTGCTTAGCACTCGCATGGGAAACGTGGTCTTTCCGAAACTCAGTGATCCACAATGAACCTTGGAGCAATGTTGAGGAGCGTGGTGGGTTTTATATAATTGGTTAATGACTATGCTGGATATGTCTCGAACGTTCATCAAGCACCTACTATGATGCATATTAGCTCTTGGTCTAGTTGGTTTGTGCCAAGGGGGGAGGGTGAAGGTGAACTCGGATGCAACAATGTTAGGGGATGGAGTAGTGGGGGTGGGTGCTGTTATTCGAGATGCCCACAGAGTGGTTTTGCTAGCAGGTGTGCGGAGGTTCAAAGCTAGGTGGTTGGTGGAGACAAGGGCAACAAAGTTCGGGATGGAGTTGGCTCGCAGGTTCGGCTATGAAGATGTGGAGTGGGAGGATGATGCATATAATCTCTAGAAAGCTATTTCTCTGAATGTTATGGGACGTTCCCCAGTAGTTCTTGTCATAGAAGATGTCTGTTCTATAGGCTCTAGTTTCAATTCTTTTTTTCTTTCTCAGGTTAAGCGGGGAGGAAATACAGTTGCACATGTGATTGCTAGACTCCAACCTGTTAATTGAGTAGAGCAAGTGTTTATGGATGATGTTTCACAAGGTATTTTAACCTTGGCGGAGATGGATATTACGTAATAAAATGGCCCCTCTTTTCCCCTAAAAAAAAGGAAAGGAAAAAAGTAATTAACGAAACTATTCAACATCTACAAATAGAAGACGACAACCTTCTAGTTATCAATGCGATAAAAAGTGTTTAGGACTCTCCTTAGGTTATTGAATACATCATCAAAGACTTTCAAACACTTATTCAACAGTTCATCTCCAGGAACATCAAACATATCTATCGGGAAGCCAACAAGGTAGTATATTGAATCGCCAACATCAGACACTTAGTTAACTCTCCTTTCTAGATTGAAGTTTGTAATAGTTCTGCTTTACACCATATTCTTATAAATGACCAATTAGGGGTTTTTCTTGTACGGAGGACCGTAATTAATTCTTTTTTCTTACCTTATTTTTAAACAATAATAAGAGGAGAAAAAAGTGAGAGAAATTGAATAATACGACGTCGTCTAGACAAGTCCAAAAATTCTCATCATCTAAAATTGCTGAACAAAATTGAGGATAAACCTTCAAATTCATCATCCATCTCTCAAACTCTCCCTCTCCTCACTCCTTTGAGCACCATTATCAAACACCCAAATACCAAAAATGGCGCACCCTTTATCCGCCTACCACTACCACCATGCTGCAACATCACCTTCTTCTTCCTCCATTACATCACCTAAACCCAGAAAACTTTCTTCATCTTTCTTAACTCCTTCATCAGTCACCTTATCCTCTAACCCCAATTCTTCCCTCCAATTTCTCACCAACAACAAACTCTTCTTATCCTCACCTTCTTCTTCTCCCAAACGCCTATCTGTTGTTGCCATGGCTCCCAAACCCGGGGGCAAAGCTAAAAAAGGTAAGTTCATAATTCACCATTGCATAATGTTATATACTTCCTCCGTTTTATAATACTCGCAACATTTTGACTTACTTTCATATTTGCCGATATACAACTTTGGCCATTGATATCTCTAATTGTAATTTTAGTATGGAAAAATTGTAAAAAGTTGAAATCTTGTAAATGAAGTATACATTGAGATAACTTAAAGAAATTCAACATTAGTGTATATTGCTCTATGTAATAATAATTCTGGGTATTGTTTGTTTTTTTTTTCTGAATGTTGAATAGTGATTGGAATGATTAAGCTTGCGTTAGAAGCTGGTAAGGCGACACCAGCGCCACCAGTGGGACCCGCTTTAGGTTCAAAGGGTGTGAATATTATGGCATTTTGCAAGGATTATAATGCCAGAACTGCTGATAAACCTGGATTTGTTATTCCTGTTGAGATCACTGTTTATGATGTCAGTCCTCTATCCGTTTCCTTTTGATTTCATGCTGTCTGAGTTTGTTTTTTTTTGGTAGGATTGGATTATATCTGAATTGGGTTTTGTGAATTTGGGTGGATTACAGGATAAGAGTTTTACTTTCGTTTTGAAGACTCCGCCTGCTTCGGTGCTTCTTCTGAAGGCTGCAGGTATATATTTTTTGTAGTGGTTTCAGACTTTCAGTTTACCCTCTTATACTATGCAAGATGATACGTTCTCGAGTTTGGTAGTCTGTTTGGTTCTTTTTACATGAATTTGTGGAGATTAAGGTTGGTTTATTGTCGCATTTGTAATTTGAAGTGACGAGTGAATTGTGTTAGTAATTTGTTCCCCATCAAGGTTGGTTTATTGTCACATTAGTATATTGAAGTTGGTTTATTGTAACATTATTATTTTGAAGCGAAAAGTATACATAATTAGTGATTTTGTGCAAATTGAGGTTGGTGTATTGACACACTAATATTCTGATGTTGGTTTACTGTCACATAAGTATTTTGAAGTGAAGTATGTGGAGATTAAGGTTGGTTCATTATCACATTGTTGTTATAAAATGATAAGTATTATGAAACCAAAAGATAAAATAAAATGTAAGGTATTTAAAATGACAAATAAAAAGGATTGCAGGGATGACAGAGTATTGAAATCGATTGTCTCACTTTTACAACCTTTTATGCTATAAGACTTGCTTAGAATTAGGAACCTAGGACGTATGTGAAGGCCATTGTTGGGTAGTTCTAGGGTAGGAACATCATTTGTGTTGTAAATTCTAACAAGTTTTCAGTTCTAACTCCAAGGTGTAATCTTTTCACCGAACAAATATGGCTTAGTATCCGAATTAGTTTTTTCATGTGTAGTTGTAGTGTCCGAGGTGAGGCAAGGGCCTCATGTCTCTTACTAAGAGGGAGTATGTTGGTAATGCAATATTAGCCTCTCAGTAGAAGTCTAGGGATATGTTTTGAGTGTTAACTCGAATTGAGCACTAAACAACTATGTCACTCGTCTTTCATTATCATGTTCAACGACCTCCTACTTTGCTGTTCACAGTGTTGCTACTTTCATATGAAATCAGCAGATTGGTAGAATGTTCGCATTGATGTGATCTTGTTTTGGTTGGACACAATTAGTCAAAGTTCCTGTTTGATATGACTTCGATTTCATCATTTGTTTGATATGTAATATTCATTGGCAATTGGCATTTACTTGGATAAATTGCTGTTTAATCATGTTGATCGTAAATGCAGGTGCGGAAAAGGGATCGAAGGACCCAAAGAGCGAGAAAGTGGGAAAGATCACGATTGAACAAGTGCGACAAATTGCCACCGAAAAGTTGCCTGACTTGAATTGCTCAACGATTGAATCTGCAATGAGAATTATAGCTGGAACTGCTGCCAACATGGGAATTGACATTGACCCACCTGTTCTTGAACCTAAGAAGAAAGCAGTCATCTTTTAATTTTATCTATCATAGTCAGTTTTTGTAGGCTGCTTAAATGTTCCCCTTGATTGATTGATTCTCTTATTGTGCTGGATACATGGATGTTTTTTAATTAGTCTTTTATCCGTATATCTAATGTATATTGAAAAAAAGATGAATCGTAGTCATCCATTTGAGTTTGCTCATGAGAGTGAGGAATTGCTTAGAACATGTCTCCCGGTTCCAAGAGGTATTGAGATCGATTCTCACCTTTAGGAAGTTGGGATCCCATTATTCACCTCTTGCTGCTGTTGGGATGATTATTGTTTTCTTAGGATCGGATTTGATACAACAAGCTTTTAGAAAGGCGAATGCAGAGGCAACATTGATGATCCAATATCATCCATGGGACCTCAGTTTCAATAATGCTCATTGCCTTTTTTTTATGAAGGGAAATAGTGCTCATTGCCTAGTAAATAGTACATAAAGACACTTATACATCTTTTTGAAATGATGGGGAAGATCAACCTGTTACCCTAGAGTAATTTTTATACGTTGAGCAACGGCCGTTCATTCTTGTTTTGATGATCATTGCACAGGTTTAGTACTAGTTTTATACGAAAGATCATCTATGTGGGGTAGATGAGGGTGTGCAAGGAGCCCAACAGCACAGGGCCCCTAAAATTATAAAGGCCCCAAAATATATTATTTTGAAAATTTTACTTCATATTTGAAGAAATCACCCTTGTTTCCCACCTTTAATAAATTTGTCAATGATTTATCTTTAGATTTTCAACTTCCTATCTTTAGAACTCTAACCTTCTATCTTTATTTTCAATAAATTTAGGGGCCCAATTTTCATATTAGAACCGGGGCACCAAAATCTCCAAGACGGCCCTAATCTTAACACAATGTCAATTGTCAAATTCAAAAGATCTTTTCATTTGTTCAGAATAGTTTGTTAAAGAATCAGGAAAAGCACGAAATGCCAAACCATATGATTTGGTGGAACACATCAAACTGTAATGTCATTAACACTATAACCTAGAGGTGATCATTTTGGCCCGGCCTGCTGGCCCGGCCCGGCCCGTTTTTGGGTCGGGTTTTGGGCAGAATTTTTCGGCCCGCGGGCCCGGTCGTTTTTTTTTGGTCTTTGGGCGGGCTTTGGGCAAGCTAAAAACGACTTTTTAGTTTATTTTTTTGGCCCGACCCGTTTTGGCCCGCAAAAGCCCGGCCCGAAATAGCGGGCTCTGGACAAAAAAAATCGGCCCAAATTTAGGCCCGGCCCGGCCCGACCAATGGGCAAAATTTTTTGGCCGCTGCCCGACCCATGATCACCTCTACTATAACCATAAATGTCAGATGTGGGAAAACATATTTCTACAACGCGTCATTTTTTGATAACATACTAGTTATTAGGCACGGGTTATGTTTCGGGTAAGAAAATTTTCATTTATCAATATTGGACTTTAAGATGATAACACAAAATACAATTTTATATAGTAGTTAAAACTTTAGTATATGAACTTGAGGTCATGGGATCAAAACCTATGCTATGCAATTTCTAATTTTTTTTATTCATGGGATCGAAACCTATTAGATATCAAGTTCCAAACCTATATTATCTTGATTTAATTCCTGATTTCAAAACCATACTGTTATATGAACCAAACATCCTTTTAATATTATTTAAGTATACAAGAAGCTGCCTACATATCACATTGTTAAGTAGTTAATGGTACGACGTGAGTTACCGATTAGCAATAACATATATATGAGTTATAATTGTTAGTATTGATAAACATATACTTTTATGAAATTACTTATAGTACCATATCGTTATAGAATTATCCTCTTATCTCACCAAAAAGTCGAAAAAGGGTAGGATTTAGTTATGGATCAAAAAAACACAGAAATGAGAATGAAATCATTTCGGGAATATGCCATTATTGATTATTGACACAAAAAGCGGAATTCTGTACATGTACCCAAAATCAAAAACCCATAATTTTCTCAAAATTAAAGAATAGTTAATTCTCAAATCCAATTGCAGAAAGAAGGTTCCTTAAAATATTAATTCACGACCAACACAAACTCACCACAATCTTAAGTATTGACCTAGGATTGGAGTTGGAGAAGGTGGGACAGCAACTCAACAAGACGAGCGAACGCGTTGTGCCTTGTCACTGCCATCTCAAACGTTGACCCTCATTTCCAATCATCCCATATTTCCACACTATAATCTAGGCTCTTACCCAAAAAATTTAGAATTAAAATGCATATTCTCATTTTTTTTATTTGCGACGGTTTAACTTTTACACTATTTACAAAATCTATCTCAGGTGATCTTCGGTGATTATAATGAAGGAAAAGATAGAAGTAGATAGTAAAAGGAAAAGGAACTCAGGTAAGAGGAGAGAAATAAAAGAGAGTTTATTGTCCAAATAGAAAGTGTAGCAAGTAATATGAAACTTCCCATAATAAAAAGTATAGCGAGTATTATAAAACGGAAGGAGTACATGTAAACGATGTTTGATTCATTTTAATATATATTTTTCGAATATATACTTTTTATAATTTTTAATTTTTTATAATTAAAAATATTAATGTTTAAAAGACTTAAAATTAAGCATTGATAAACGTGAAAGTCAATTAGGTATAAGTAGAAGATATTGCGCTTGCGCAAGTACTGTGCTACTTCTATTATAAAAACCCCTCAAAATCAGGAGAAGTTTAAGGAATTTGTAGATCTCCGATTCTTCTGTATTCGTTCATTCTAAAAGCTTTCGATTTTACGCTCTTCGCTAATTTTTCTGGTATGTTTTTTCAATTTACTGTACTCTTTCCTTTTTTTTTTTTTAATTTCACTTTGTATATTTTACATAGTATTTGCAATTTCATTCTGCTTTTATACATGTATATCTATCATCAACTCGTATTTTTTCTATTTTTATTTTTTGTACTTTTTATTGATTTTGATTTTTAGATTGCTTGCTTTTGTGTTGATTAAGATTCAGATCATTGTCATTAGTACGATGTTTAACTGCGTGCTGAATCTGCTGATTAGTGGGGTCATACATGTGATACATCGTACCTAGCAACTGTTGTTCAATGTTTTTAGCTTATTTTCTTTTACATCAAAATAGATTATCACTGAAAAGTAATGATCTATAAATTGTATAATTGTCTATATAGTTTAGTATGGGTTCAGGATAATCCTAACTAATCTGGCAGCCGAACTGCCGAAGCGATTGCCAACACTAATTACTTACGAAATTATATATATGAGATAATTTTCTCCACCATTTTTAAAAATGTGCCACATTTGATCTATTTAGAACTTTGACCTCGAATTTCTGTTATTGTATATAGTACAAATGACAATTAAAAACTACAAAGATGATGCGATGATAGTATTTATAGATAGGGCTGGCAATGGGTCGGAGATGGGTCGAATAGACCTCAACCCGCCCCATCACCTGCGTACCAAATCTCCATCCATACCATCCATCACCCGCCAAAAGTTCCATCCATATCTGCCCCATCCGTCAACCGATGGACCGGGTGGGGCGGGTGGGAAATGTATAAAACTAGAAAAAGTTATTTGTATATTAACAACTTTAAAAAATTAATAAATAAAAATTTAGCCATCGATGAACCGCAAAGCGACTAAATTTTAATTGTCAATTCTTAATACATGCCAAAATTTAGTACTAATGGTAATATTTATATATATATTTATATAGGGGCAAGATCACTTGCGAAATGATCTTTACATGAGAAATGAGAATGAATCTCAACCACACGATTGGATTAGAGTTATAACACTTGTTCATTAGAGTTACATCCCTTAAATAATTTTGATCCCAAAGAAAAAAAAATTTCGCAAAACTTATTGCGCGTAAAATTCATTATCATTTCTCATGTAAGTATGCATTCTCATATGAACTCAATTCTCTCTCTCTCTATATATATATATAAAAGAATTTATTAGTATATTGAGTGAAAAAATTCCCACCCATCTCTGACCTGCCCCGCCATCTACTCCACCCGCCACCCTCCGTCATCCGTCTCATTGCGGGTTTTCACCTATTTATCTGGGACGGGTGGGTGGATAATTCATTCATCCATTGATAATTGCCGGTTCTATTTGTAGGGGTGAATTTGAACAGGTCCAACCTCACATTGCTACTTTAAAGTTACTTTTGATAAATTGAGTGTTAAAATGAGAGGAAAACTCAAATGTTACCAAGTCGTGCTAAACTAGCCCCAGTTTTACCTAATTTTTTTTAACCCCTTGTAAAGTGGGATTTGAAAATGTCGATTTTGTACATGCAAGTGGTATATTTTTTGGGCTAACATGATGGAACTAGCTAGCGAATTGTGTTCTTGACTTCCTGCACACATTCATGTGTGCTGATTTACGTAAAACTGCTGCAAACTATGTGCTCCCACCAAAGAGCCTCTTGTCAATTTCATTTATGAAGATAATGATAGGTTGTTTCCCTTAAGAGAGGGTCACCTAAACATTTATTTCTACCTTCTCAAAAAAAGATGTAAAAATAAATTGATTGCTAAACTCATTGGTTCCTAAATCACTTAGATATCCAAACTGCCTACACATTGGGAATTTTGGATTTTATTTTATTATTTTTTCGGAAAACAATTGCATAAAAGGTTTATTCATAGACTGTTTTTTCCGTATAGATTACTTGATATCCAAACTGCCTACGCATTGGGAATTTTGGATTTTATTTTATTATGTTTTTCGGAAAACAATTGCATAAAAGGTTTATTCATAGACTGTTTTTTCCGTATAGATTACTAGATGGTGTTGGATGTTCTAAATTTTCTTTTCTTGACGTTTTTAAGCTAGTGTGTGATGCCTTTCTGCTACTGTATTATCTTCAAAATACATGGTGCACTCCTTTCAAAATTGTGTCATTGCGTGGTACAATTAAACCTAACTCAAACAATCATAAAATACATCTTGTTCTGATAAACCCATCAAGACCACCCTTTTGTGATGAGTTTTGAGAGTGGTCCACCAGTTGTACTAGAATTTATAACACCAAATGTTTGTCTTCGGGAGAGTGTGATCAATAAACAAAATCATAGCTGATGTGTTACGATAAATTGAAGATGCGCTTACGCAGTTTGTTTCTAATTTTTAGAAACATGGATGAGGAGATGAATGCTGTTGCGGAGATGAATGCTGTTGCTTCTAAAGTAAAAGAAGAGTATCGCCGAGCTCCGAAGTTGAACCAAAGGATCATTTCGTCAATGTCAAGGAGATCTGTTGCGGCCCATCCTTGGCATGATCTCGAGATTGGTAAATTTCAAACTTTTTTTTTTTGATCTTCGGTATGTTATTTTCGAATGAATCTAAGTGGTTTTCCATATTCTGTTTACAGGACCTAATGCCCCTGAAATCTGTAACTGTGTAAGTGGTCATCTGCTTCAGCTTGCTAAGCCCCAGTTTTTTATTACATTTGACTGACTTGCTTGTAACTAATAACACCTGAAACCTTGAACATTACTTGCTATCATTCTACTCCAGGTTGTTGAGATACCTAAAGGGAGCAAGGTCAAGTATGAGCTTGACAAGAAAACTGGACTTATTATGGTGAGTTCAGAATGTACTCACCTACTCATTATGCCACGGCAAAGATCAATGCCTCAAACTTTTTACCTGGAATATCTGTTTCAAGTCTTTCATACTTGTCTGTCGTATTCAATTATTTTATACTCCCTTCATTGTTATTAATCATATTCATACTCATTTTGTACTACTCACATACTTCAACGTCAAACTGTGTAGATTGAGAAAAGAAAAGGGTATACTTATTGTCTTATTCCATACATTGCCTAATGTCTTATCCTTCTTCAGGTTGATCGAATATTATACTCATCTGTGGTCTATCCTCACAACTATGGTTTTATTCCAAGAACATTGTGCGAAGATGGTGACCCCATGGATGTTTTAGTGCTCATGCAGGTAATGCTCTTGAAGATGATCAATTATAATAACTGCATCTTCCCTAGCTGTAATCACTATTCTATGCAGGAAATGGTTTGTCCGAAGGACTGCTATACGTATAAAAATATGCAGAATTTGAGGCTTAGAATTTTTGTCATGTTTTCTGTCTTCTGCAGGAACCAGTCGTCCCAGGTTGCTTTCTTCGAGCCCGGGCAATTGGTTTAATGCCTATGATTGATCAGGTTCTACTTTGTAAAAGGGTTATTGTAGTCCAAAATCATTTCTTGACAATTAGTTAACTGATGATAACCTCTTTGTTTTATCCGTAATCAGGGGGAGAAAGACGATAAGATAATTGCAGTTTGTGCCGATGATCCTGAAGTTCGCCATTACACTGATATCAACCAGCTTCCTCCTCATCGTTTGGCTGAGATCAGACGCTTTTTTGAGGACTGTATCCTTCAATTATTTGTGTAAACTGATAAGTAATTTATCCGTAGAATTAAACTTATATAACTGATACATTTTTGTGAAAGGAACATTATTTCTTTTTCTTAACAAACTTTTAGACAAGAAAAATGAGAACAAAGAGGTTGCAGTGAATGAATTTTTGCCAGCTCAAATTGCTCATGATGCCATCCAGCACTCTATGTAAGTATGAAGTAGTATTGCAAAATGTTCTTCAAGGGTCATGAAGCCAACTTCTGTAGGTTTCTGAACTAATTTCCATCTCTTTTGTTTTTGTGCTCGGAAATTTTAGGGATCTCTATGCGGAATACATCCTACAGACATTGAGGAGATGATGAATGGCACTTTCAATTATTGTCATTCATATCCTGAAGTAATATTGAAGGCTTTTGGTCACATTGTTACATCTTATTTTTGGTGCTACCTATTTAAGAGTCGATGTTGGAAATCCCAAAAGAAAGAAAAGGAGATTTTCCCTGTTCCTTTTCTGAATCTTCTTGTCGAAAATTTTATGTATTGTAGTAAAGCTAAAACAATCTTCATGAACTTTGAAGTTGAGTTTCCTGTATCATGTTTGGTTTAGGAGGCTATTGTAATTGTCATTCATTCGACTGTCAATTGTCCTTTTCTTTTATCTATAAAATATACATTATTTTTGTTATAATCCTGTCTTGAGCAGTTGAAGTTGATAAACTGCTGATGAAACTGTAGTGAAGCTTTGTTTTCATGATGTATTGCTGTGACGTTTGTGGCTGAGTCGTTGGGCATTGAGTTAGCGTAGGGGTGTTCATTTCGAATATCCGATCCGAAAGGATCGGGAAAAAAGTGATCCGAATTAGATCCGAAAGATTTTGTATCGTATTGAATATTCGAAAATTTCAGATCGGATCTGCGGATTTTCGAAAACTAAAAAATTGAAATTTTCAAAGGAAAAGTTCATAAAAAAAATTTCGGATCGGATCGTCGGATATTTCGGGATATCCGGTCTTGAAAACGGATATTTCAGATTGGATATCCGAAAATATCCGAAAATCTTCCATGTTTCGGATATCTGAAAATGAAAAATTCTGATCCCTACTTATTTCAAAAAAATTTCGGATATCCGATCTAAAATATCTGGAAACTAAAAAAGCGGATCTGATATCCAAAAAATCGGATCACGAATTGGATGCTTACGAACACCCTTAGACGTAAGTATTGTAAACTTCACAAGCCTTATATGGGTGAAGCAAATGTTTTCTTTTCCTTGTATTATGGGTTAGACATAGGGGTTGTTTGACAATTGATTGTTGGTTGTTGGCTGTTTTAGTTGGTTTGTTTGACTGGCTGGAAGTATTGACTGTATGTATTGGCTTTTTGAGTTGGTTGTTCAAGCCAGTTGTTTGCAAAAGTATTTGGTAAAATTAGTTGTGGTTGTTGGCTGTTTATTAGAGAGTTTGTGGACCAACAAGCCAAAAGTCAATCCAAAAAGCTACTCCAGACAACCTTTCATTTTGACTCAAAAGCCAGCTTTTCAGCCAACCAAAAAGCCAATAACCAAACACTTTTTTTTGGTTGTTTGACCAAATTCAAAAGCTAAAAGCAAATAAAAAAGCCATTTACCAAACATAACCTTAATTAAATACAAAACATGTTTAGGTCATGATGAACGGATGTTTGTTCAACCGCTTGAGGATGCTCACTAAGGGTGTATTATTTTATTTATTCGACCTTATTAGCCCTTAGCCTATCTTATTATCCTTATATGAACTAATCTCAAATTATCTACCCTATATGTAAGTCAAATGAACTAATCTAAAACTAGGTCTTTCTATAAACAAGTTATACTATGGTGATCAGAATAACTCGTAACAAAAAGGTGATAAAAAGTAGAAATAAACCCCAAGTCTTAATGGATTAAAGAACAACGTCTTGAAGTGTTTGGTAATGTAATTTTTTATCATACACTTAGGTATATTCAAGGCTATTTTTTTTTTCTCACTGCTTATATTAAACCTCTAAATGAGCATAATCACATAATAGATAGAGCTCCAAATGAACAAATGAGCAAAAAAAAAATTGGTATACCCAAGTATATGATATATGCACTTTTCGGTAATTGGTATGTATAACAAAAAGTGTAGGACAATATAGGATAATTTTTTTAAAAGGTAAGAAGAATAAATTAGGAGACCCTCCGCACGAGGGGAACTCTTAATTCATCGTTTACAAGGATATCATGAAGAGCTGATCTATTACAATCATCAATACAAAAACTGATTCTATTAGGTGACCAACATTAGCTATCCAACTCACGACTTTGTTTGGTTTTCGAAAGATGTGCATGATGCTCCAATTGTTGAATTGCTGAAGAAGGAATTTGATATCTTGGACGATATGGGCTATTTGCCATGGGGGGGGGGGGGCAAAGACCTTTGACAACGTTGATGAGTAAGTTGTCGCCTTCAATTTGGAGATTGTTGATGTTCTCTTTAAGTGACAGGAGAATCTCTTGGTGAAGGTCCATGGCTTCCGCAATGAAGACTTGCGTGTTACCTAGATTGAAGGCAGCAGCTTTGCAGACCTTACCATTATGGTCTCTAATGATGACTCCCGCAGCGGCAGACTGTAGTCGAACCGAGCCATCAAAGTTGAGCTTGAAATGAGAGGAGGGAGGCGACTCCCAAGCGACGAGGAGGAGTGAGTTGTTAGGCGGATGGGGAAAGGAGAAAGAGTGAAAATGTAGGGGGATGCCACTTACGTGGCATTCGCCAATCTTATTTCTGAGGGTCCATTCAGAGTGCATAAATTTGGCCTTATGTAGAATTCTGTGAATATTTAATTTGTTGTTTCCGAAGATGATTTCATTCCTTTCCTCCATATACTCCATATCAGAAAAATGTATTTGGCCAATAAGGAATGTTTGCATTTAAGCGAATGAAGCATTGTCCGTATGTTGGTGAGATTACGTTTAAAAGGGAACCATTTTGTTAAATCATGGAGGCGCCAAAAGGAAAGAAGGTGTGGGCATGTTCCGAATAGGTGATCAATAGTTTCTCCATTGCAGTTACAAATCCTGCAAGAGTTTGTGTCGATAATATGTTATTGAACAGGGTGGAGCGAGTCCCTAGACTATTGTGACAGATTTGCCATAGGAAACTTTTGGGGGGGGGATGTCAATTTTCCGAATCCATCTAAAAAGGCCATTTTCCCCTATTGGGGTCCAAATTATGGGCTAGCCATGTTGTGGTCTTAATTGTGAACTCCCCTGAAGGGTGAAGCTCCCAAACTGGAGTATCATAAAAGTCATTTTGAGGGATTGGTATTCCTTTGATTGTATTAAGAAGATGTGAAGGAACAATTTGACGTAATTTGGTTGGATCCTTAGTGCAGTTAGGCAGAATAAAATTGTCGAGAGTAAGATTTGGGTCTATTTGATGCATGGGAGTGTTGAGCAAGGAGATAAGATTTTCACTATGACAACAGTTGTGCAACCAGAAAAGAATGTTTTTTCCATTTTCAATTTGCCAACGCGTACCTTTGTGCAAGAAGTCTCTCTAAAGGAGACTTTTTTTCCAGATAGGGAAGTCTTGAGGCTTTGGAGTGTAAGTGAACAGTGATGCTTGCCGTAGATATTTTGCTTTCATTAGTTCCCATAAACTTTTATGGTCTGTAGCAATTTTCCATCTTAGCTTAGCCAGGAAAGCTTTGTTCATTGGAAGAGTTTTCCGCAAGCCTAGTCCACCCAATGCTTTAGGTTGGCAAATTGTGTCCCAAACGATCATGGGGATACTATTTTTATCTTTATTTTGTTTCCAGAAGAAGTTTTGATGAATTTTGTCAATATTATGAGCTATATCCGCGGGGAGCATTGAAGAATCACAGACATACGATGGAAGGGCTTCGAGGTTACTCTCGATGAGGGTGAGTCGTCCTGCTTTTGACAAGAAGTTTCCTTCCCAGTGGTTGATTATTTGCTGTGATTTCTGTAAAATACGTTTATAATCTTCTGTAGCCGGATGATAATTACTAAAGAAAACTCCCAGATAACGTCCCAAGGAGGAATTTCGAAGCATATTAAATTGGCTTGCCAAGTGGTGTTTCTTTTAATGAGGGATCTTCTTGGAGAAGATTATCGATGATTTGTGGAAGTTAACTAACTGGCTTGAAAGTTCACAGAACTTGTCTATTGCGTTTTTAATATTCTGGCACACAGTAGGCGTTGCTTTACAAAAGAGAAGATTGTCATATGCAAAAAGTAAACAGGGAATGTTTGGAGTTTTGGGGGATAATTTGAACCCTATTCTTGAACCCGATATTGACTAGCGAAAGTGAGTTGTCGAATGAACACTTCCATACACAGGATGAAGAGGTAGTGTGATAGGGGGTCACCCTACCTCAGTCCCTTTGATGGTTTGAACCAAGGCGAGGATTGGCCATTTACTTTAAATAAGGAGAGAGTGTTCGGCCCATTATCCAAAATCTTACCGTATTAATATTTTGAAAAAATTATCATGGACATAAGTATGACTTGTGGCATGTGGGAGTAATTGTAGATATGGACTTGTGGGAGTATTTGTAGATATGGAAAATTATTATAGATTTAAGTATGAACGATGTGGATATTATAATGCGTCCATGCTTGAATATTTAAAATAAACTGCTTTGTAGAATTATTCATGCTACATAGATTGACAAAAGGCAATGAACTAGTAGGATTGTACATAATATATGTGTATATTGAATGTTTTCTGCCTTTTAGCTTGATTTTTTTTTTCTTGTTACAAAAGATGGAAAAGCCGAAAAAGAAAAAGAAAACTTATAATAAACTAAATGTGGCAGAGCCAATTATCCACTGCTAATCGATAATTGGTACATTAATTCGAACGATTTACAACAGGCATAATGTGGAACTGACATTAACAATTCTATAAAAATTTATTAAAATTTTGTTTCTCTTCCTCCATCTTACAAAGGGTAGGGTTAGTATTTGGTAACCACCATTAGGGTGAATAATTTGATACCGATGGACCACATAGTCACATACCACACAAGCCTAGGGCATCGAGTTCTTAAAATTGGGAAAAAGGGGGGGGGGGGGAAGTTGCTCCATTCCACAAGATCATCACTAAAATTCCCTCTCCTCCCCTACAACTTTGTTGCAAGGAAAATTTCCATCTTATTGTATTCAGATTTCACATAATCACTTCAGTGCGCTAAAATAGAATTATTAAACCACTAGGTATCAAAGTGAAAATAAAGTGTAAACCTTAGAGCCAAAACGAATTTAGTAAATTCACAAGACACCAAAGTGGAAAAATCCTTTGTTTAAACTACCCTTCCATTCACCTCCATTTGCCAACCCAAAATCAGAGTCTATTGTTGCACTTAGATTCATAAATGACTACATGAAAATAAAAACTCATGAATCATTTATATACAAGGCCACAAGGGTGGATCTAAGTAGGAGCTCGGTGACACCTATATAAATTGGTCGATACTCGAGAAGACACATATATCAATCACATAGATAATCATGATAATTGACGGCGTCATTGATCCAGACACAAAGTATGTACACACGTCGGTGGAGGATATAAATAGCAAAAATTGTTTGCAGTCCTTATCAGAGGCTTGGATACTTTAGATGTATATGGCATGCTGGGAAATGAACATTGAAGGAGGCTGCACCACTCCTACCAAAGCTAGCAGAAAACTCAAGCCAGTGTAGCATGAGAAGGTATGCATTGAGAAGGTATTGGAGCGAGATCAAGGAGATGAAGATTGTTATCATCGTTATATTACTTCAGCTTGTTCTGGATGTGTAGTTCGTATTCCAGCCATAAATCATCTCTAAACCATGAGGGTTTAGAAGCACTACAACAAATATCCTATATTTCATTCTAGTAGGAGTACACGGTCCTTGATAGAAGCATGGTAGAAAAAGCAAGTTGGAAAAATCCCACCTTTCACCCAACTTATGAGATCTTTAACGGGAATGAATAAGCATATCATAACTTGGAATTCTTTCATATTGCAGGAAAACATCCAACAGAATCAGCATGCTCATCTGATGTAATAATCACAAAGTTCTTGCTCAAAGTTTCAGTACATATCATGAAAAAAGAAAAGTAAAAGCAAAGTTATTCAATCATGGCAAATTGCATGGTTATGTGACGATCATCAAATTAACAACTATAAATTTTAACTGAAATCTAACTCTTTGTCGATCAATGACCACAAAAGTGCCATATCCAGATAGTGATGTATACAATCCATGGGAGTTTTTTCTTTGCTCAACATCATTCAAGACTATCGTTGTTGGCTAAAGAGAGCCTTGCTAACGATACCAGTAGCCTCAATGTACCGTTCCACACACCTTGATATACAGCTCTGCTCACTTCCACTTAGACTTGAACCTGGTTTTGTTATGCACTTCTCGAAACACTTCCCTCGCACAGTCTGAAGACATAAAAAAAACACATGTAAAGTCAATAGATGAATGATAAAGGTTGTTTTGTAAGTCTTCTCCACCTGACTCATGTCACAAGTCCAAGAAAATTTAAGTATATAGATAAAATTAATGACACAAGCATGCCAAAACTTATTGCGTTTTTCTTTATGTCATTACACAGGTAAGATAATCTTTTTGACTTGCAGTCCATGTGAATATCCAGCTATATCAAGCTTATTAATTCTAATGACATATGTAATCGTCTTGAGTGTTGATTATACAATCTTCTTTGGATGAAATTCAAAGTAAATAAGCACCACTTCACAATACCACATCAGCAACCAATGACATATGTAATCGTCTTGAATATTTTAGTGTGAGCTAATTAGACACAACAATTTGCTTGCATATATGTATACCATTCCACTGAAAATAATAGCCACATTATGGTCCTGTTTGGTAAATAGAGTTTAGAATTTAGCCGTCAGAATTTAGTGTTTGCTGTTAGAGTTTTAATTTTTTTGTTAAAATTTGACTGCTGATTTGACAACTTCTTTTTATAAATGTGTTTGATAACAATTAACTGATTGCTAAAAGCTTATTGTCATTTATTTATGTGAAATGATATTTATAGACATTTCTATACATATTTGTAGTATTATTATTAGAGAAAAAATTCATTGAATGTACTTCTACCTATTCCTCTAAAGAAAAGGCTCCTATTAGAAGCTTCTTCATTCTGAGAGTTTTTATTCCAAAACTCTCTTTTACCAAACACCCCTTTTAGAATTTTTGACTAATCAAAACTCTAAAAGTGGTCCAAAACTCTCTTTTTACTCCAAAATTCTAATTGCCAAACACCGCCGGTACAAATATACCCCTACGCCCCCTCCTTTCTTTCACAATTAAGATATGCCTAGAATTATAGGAATCATTAAGGGGTAAAAATTGAAGAGAAAATTAATTCAAGATGATCTTTTAAGGGAGTAGATTTTACTAATTGGTAAGTTTGGTATTAAAAAGGGCATATTTTTTCCCCGTCATCATGCTCTGTTTTCCTTCTTCTACATCTCCTACCTCCATATCTTCCCAACGCATAAACGGAGGCAAAAGTTACCCACGGGTGGTGGGTAATTGTTATCCTCATTTTTGGAGTAATGAATTACTCCATGTAATCTTCACTCTCGTACCAAACCTTCAAAAAATCCATACCCCATCAATCTTTCACCTCCGATTTCCCTTAATCCAGGCGAATGGCGACCCCTTAACTTGAATTAGCCACATTGAAAATCCAATGACAACTAGTTTCTCTCTCTAGGTGTTCAGAAATGTGGGCGTCTATCAACACAACTTCTCTTATACTAATCGTAATTAGAATTCCTCTAACACTGCGCTCTAGTAGATGTAATGGTTGAATTTCAGAATGTAAGTAAAGCATGTGATTACGAGGGAAGCGTGTTATACTTCTATGATACGAGTCATAATGCAAAGAAACGCCATAGTGTTCATCCCACATCATATATTTCTTCTTCAATACTTCCCTAATCCCTACATATCCTTAATACCACTATAGGATTATAAGTACTATAAGCGAAAATTCATGATATTCATAAGCACTTAAAACAGGATCTCATGCATATACATTCAAGGATCACATAATAGTTAAGAATTGACGCGTGATTTTCACAAAGCTCTTCGAGATAGAACCGCAATTTAGATTCCTCTACTAGATCCACCAATCAAGATCAACGCTCCACCAATGCTAGTTGGAAGGAAGATGACCTCTTCTATTTTCTTGGAACGATATTACGTAGCTTTTGAAAAGAGAGAAACTAACTGCTTTATTTTCTAATCCCCCACCTAATTATAGAAATAAATTAGGTTAAGAATCATCTCCTTTCTCTTTGGTCGGCCACCCTTAGAGTCCTTCATGGGCTCTAAGTTTTTCTTTTGTTATTCCAGATTGTGTAAGTGGACCTTGTATGATCCATCTAATTGGGCTTCGGGTTTATTATTTACTAAACCTGAAGTTTTGTCTAGCAAAACGTATAGACGACCCAATTTAGTGAAGTAATTAAACCCTCCCCTTGCCTTTGTGCTCATAGGACCACAAATATTTGTATGTATGGGGCCCAAGAGATCGCTGGTCTTTTCACCCTTTCTATTAAATAGTGACTTTGTCATCTTACCCATTAAGCATGATTCACATACATCAAATGATTCAAAATCAAATGATGGAAGAATACAATCATGTAGTAACTTTTGGATACGCTTTTGGTTTATATGATTCATTCGACAATGCCAAATATAAGTTAGGTTTGAATCATTTGATTTTTTTCTTGCTATCTATGTTATAGACTTGTAGTGATTTATCAAAGCACATATAAATAATTTATCAATGGCATCAAACATATTATTATAGGAAATGAGACAACACTTGTTCTTAATCTCAAAACAAAACCTTTCAAAATCCAAAACAAAAACAAAAATTACGTTCTTGGTTATCAAAGGAACAAAATAACAATTATTGAGTTCTAAGAACATAATTTCTGTTTAAGAACTCAGTAATTGTTATTTTGTTTCTTCGATAACTAAGAACGTAATTTTTGTTTCTGTTTTGGATTCAGAAGGGTTTTGTTTTGAAATTAAGAACAAGTGTTGTTCCATTTCCTTCAATAATGTGTTCTATGCCAATGCTAAATTGATAAATGGCTTATATGTGCTTGATAGGTCAGTACAAGTCTATAACATAGATAGCAAGAAACAAAAATCAAATGATTCAAACCTACCTTACATTTGGCATTGTCGAATGTGTCATATAAACCAAAAGCGTATCCTAAAGTTACAATAAGATGGTATTCTTCCATCATGTGATTTCGAATCATTTGATGTATGTGAGTCATGCTTAATGGGTAAGATGATAAAGTCAGCGTTTACTGGAAAGGGTGAAAAGGCCAGCGATCTCTTATGCCTCATCCATACAGATGTTTGTGGTCCTACGAGCACAAAGTAATTACTTCATTACCTTCATTAAATTAGGTCGTCTATACATCATGTTAGAGAATGCTATAAAACTTCAAGTTTGGTAAATAATAAACCCGAAACCCAAATAGATGGATCCTACAAAGTCACACTTACACACCAAAAGAGAGACCTAAAGCCCATGGAGGACTCTAAGGGTGGCCGACCAAAGAGAAAGAAAAGAAGAGGATTCCTAACCTAATTTATTCCTATAATTGGGTGGGAGAATTAGAAAAAAAAAATAGTCAGTTTCTCTCATTATTTTCTCTCTCCTCTTGCTTTTCAAAAGCTACATAATACTACTCCAAGAAATAGAAGAGTTCCTCTTCCTTCTAACTAGCATGGGTGGAGCGTTGATCTGGAGTGGTGGACCTAGTAGAGGAATCTCAATTGCAGTTCTATCTCCGAATCTCGAAGAGCTTTGTGGAAATCACACATCAAAGGTTAATTCTTAACTATTATGTGATACTTTAATGTATATGCATGAGATCCTGTTTTGAGTGCTTATGAATATAATTCATGAAATTCCGCTTATAGTACTTATAATCCTACAATCCTCCCATCCAAATCCCCTCATCCTTCCTAAGTTAGTTTAATCTCTGATTTCTATTGAATATTATCATTTCCCCAAAAATTTATAACCACATTGTTTCGTTCCAGAAACATAACAGAATCGTATCAAAAGATCCTTGAGATAATTGGACTATTTTCATACTCTCCACATAACTCAATACAATCTTCATACGAAATCAAATCAATCGCCAACCATTACTAATTCAGTAAAAATGAAGACATTTTCCAGACATTTGAAACTAGTATACATTACTATAATTTCCGGACAGAGTGAGCAATTTCCAAATATGAAATTCAATTCATTATATTTCCCTCTGAATCAAACACAGCCTTGAAGTTCCTTAATTTGCACTATAAATACCAATGCATCATTCAATTCATTTCGTAATACATTCAATTGAAAAGCTTGCACAACAACAACGCTAAATCAATTCGCATTATAGTTGATAAAACTAATTTCACCGACTTCAATTAGCTACAAGTAAGAATGTCTAACCTAAATATTAAAGTAATCTCAGAAATCGAAGATTTTTATCAGAAGATTATAGAAAATACCTCGAGGAATTCTTCAGCGTAAGCTTGAGCGAGTTGATTTTTGAGTTGATGCATGATTGCTTCTGGATTAGGCTGCGAAGAAGATGATCCACTTGTCGACGACGATCCAAATGAATCCATTTTCTCTTTCTTCGATTCTTCTTTGATTCACAGACGATGAAACTTGTGTATTTTTCTCTCGTCTCAGCTAGCTGATAAACCCTAGCTAAAACCTTCTGATTTCTTTCGGCTCTTTCGATAATCAGTATCTATATGGGCTGTGGGCTTTCTTCGGCTATTAGGGCCTAGTTACTTATGGTTTCTTTTGGGTTTATTATTAATTTCTTCTACTACCGGTATATATATGTCGTGTCGTGTCGTGCCAGCCCATATACCTCATGCTTTGTTGGTATGGGTTTAGAATAGATGAAGGAAAAAATCATGTCCTGTTGAATTCGTGCCAATTTTTAAAGGAAAAAAAATCAAAAATAATGCACCACTAGGTCCATGTGTTATGCTGAGGCCTAAGGGGAACATGCACCACTTGGCCCATAGATTGCATTGGTGGGACACCTCAAGATTTTAGTTTTATTTTGTGTTGATAATTAACAAGAAAACATGATGTCCAACTCGTAATGCTCATGCTGAATTTCGATATTGATGTATGAGTACACTCCACACACCACAACCCAACTCGTTGTGTTAAGCTAGTCTGGGTTACGACATGTCGGGCTAAACTTGTGCTAGGTTGATCCATGTCCAATTTTGATCTTAAGCATTCACAAAAACAGTTTTGAAACGCACATGTGCCTCTTGCTTTATTGGCATGAGTCTAGAACAAATTAAGGAATATATTATATCATGTAGAAATCGTGCCAATTTTTAAAAGAGATGCTCATGCACCACTCGGCCCATGTGTCATATTGAGGGGTACATGCACCACTTGGCCCATAGATTACACTGGTGTGCCACCTTAAGATTCAAGTTTTATATTGGGTTGATAATTACCAGGCAAACATGAGGGCTAACTTGTGATTATGCTGAATTTTAAAAAAAGGAGGCCTAGGCACACTCCATATGTCACAACCCAACTTGCCGTGTTCAGCTAGTCTCGGTTATGACATGTCGGACCAAACTTGTGCTAGATCGGGCCATATACAACTCTAATCTTAAGCATTCCTATGTACAATTTTAACACGCATAAAATGAGCTCTATATATCTCCGAGATAGAATAATAATTTGCCTTTTTTAAAACCATTTTTTTTATATAGTGTATGTTTTGACTAAAATCCAATATTGATTTGAAATCACATTCAAACTCGCTCATCAACCCTGAAGTTACAGACAATTATATTTGTTATTAATATACTTTAATAGAATAAATGGTGATTCACTTATTGTAGTTTTGAGAAGGGGGAAGAGCAATTTGTCTGATGACCAAGAAGAACAAGAGTTTGCCTCGCTTCCGTAGTCAAGAATAAAAAAAATGAAAGAAAATAAATTAATACGTATTAATCCTAGATTACCACTCCCTGATGAAATGTAATATATTACTAGTAGTAGTTAAAATTTAGATCAAAAGAAGTAATCTACATTTATATATATAGATTTCTTCAATAGAACAAATTCGTCAGCCGGAACATGAGGGATGACGAACGCCATGTCCTAAGCTTGTTACGTGGTCGGCTTAGCTTTCTCCTAGCAAGAACTAAACAAAAATTAAGGGTAAAAAGAAATGTATCCTGATCCACAAAAAATTAAATAGTATTAAAACTAAGTATTATATACTCTAAGTCTATAACTAGTGTAGAATGTAGAATGAACCTCACTACATGAACTAAGAATAATTGAATACGGGTTTACTCGTTGAAACAAGAGACATTATTATTTAATGCTTAACATGAGCCGATCATAATTGTTGAAATATTAGTTGGTCGTAGCTACTCCGTGTTTTGATGTTGTTTGAGAAAATGCAATGAACATAATTTTGTAGTATGTGGACTGGTAGATTTGATTAGCAATTAATAGTAGGTTCCTAACATGAAGTGTTTGCTAAATGAGTACTTAACTACTTTACGAAGTTCTAATAGCTTTAGAAAATTGGCAAGCAATGTTTGACTATTGCTCCCCTTCCATAAAAGGTCCAACTTTCATTTATCTCACAGTAGTCCCAACTTTGGGGGCGTTTTACAAATATGGTCCTAGCAGGTCACCTAACTTGCGACAACAGTGGAACCTTTGCAACCATTACCCTTGCCACCACTGCTACCCCGTCCTCTGCCCTCAAAACTTTTGTGCCTCGCCACCCCTTACCTCGATCCTAAACTGCAACTTTCTGCCTTCCTGCCGCCGGCTCGCCATAACCTGACCGCCCTCTCGTCGGCCACAACAACACCGTCCCCTACCTCCTCCCTCTCACGCGTCCATCCTTCTCCCTCTCCCCACGCAACTCTCGATTTCTTTCTTCCCCTCCCCCTGGTTCGCTGCTACACAACCACCATGAAACCACGGCTGCCCCACACCACTACCAGAACCCCCTCCCCCGCCCTAGAAAAACCTTCCCCCGCCTCTGAAACCCTCTCCCCTACTTATGAGATTCCCTCGATCTCATGTCCCCCCATAAAACCCTCCATCATCCCATATCACCCTTCCCCGCCACCCTCTCCCCCGCCCTTGAAATCCCTTCCCTCCCCTTCCTCTCCACCCCCTCCCTTGCCCTAGAAAACTTCTCCCCCGCCTTGAAAACCCCCCTAAAACTTGTAAAAGAATTAAAAAAACATTTATCGCTTAAATCGATACCCCGTCCACTTGGACCATTTTTGTAAATCACCCCCTAAAAGTTAGGATTGCTGTGGGATAATCGAAAGTTGGGACCTTTTATGAAAGTGAGGCTATAGTTGGGACCGTCCAATCAAAATTTCCATAATTATTGTATCTACTACATTAATTATGGTAAGAGATAGGCATCTCAAAAGCGAGTTCAAGGTTAGACATGATGAAAAATACATATGCAATTAGATAGTTTCCTTATAGATAATATTGGCCTCCGATAAGAGTATGATATATTATGTGGTAAAGGGTATTGATGAAACACCACTAAAAGTACTTTAAGGTGGGAATTCTTTATCCGACCCTTCCAATCTAAAAGAATTTGACCAACTTAACTAAAATGAGTTCAGTTGTATTAGGTGGCGATTCGATAGGACAGATCTTTCTTATAATAGGTTTTGTTACACATAATCGATTCTTGTTTCATCTTTAAGGGTATTCCTTATATTGAGTGTAAGTAATAATTATGGAAAACTATGTAAATTCTTTCTAGGAGGTCTCTCATCTCAAGTATTGGATTTAATTTTTTTTTTGCAAAATAGGTGGGCGAGGGGGTATTTTGCTCGTTAATTAATTTTTTTAAAACAAGCTAAGCAAAATAATATCTTCAATTACCTCCATGAAAAGGATGAAGAATCTCTAATCTTGTAGTTTAACCATCACTTGTCTTTATTTTAACATCAAAATATCATACATGTGAAGGAATTATTTTTCTAACACTTGGTGAGTATTGTTGTTAAATATGATCTAGTAGACACTTAATTCATGTGATAGTTGTTACAATCTTCATTATTAGTACTTTACAATGTCCTGTTAAAAGTCTTTGTCTCTAAATTATGAAACTTTCTTATGTGATGCCTCTTTTGAAGGATAATTTCATGTGGGATATTCCTTTAATATTATTAGTAAAAATAATGGTTATAATTGATAAAGATCAAGTAATACATGTCAAGATTCAAACTTACAGTAATATTTTGAGTAAAGTGAAGGTCATCTCTAACTACTTTCTATGACCATTTAAACACCTAAATTAGTAAATAATTTTGTTATAAATTCTCAACTTAAAATTATTTTAGGAATTACATTTAAATATTTAAAGTTCGAAAGCATTTGTCAAATTGAATACTCCATTAGTAACTTCAATTATGTTGATGCACTTTGAGCTCATTTCTCTCTCTCTATCTCTCTCTCTCTCTCAGTTATCAATATCTATCAGTAGGCTCATTCTTTCAGTACTTAAAATTTACCTTAATATTCAGGCTATCCCCTCAACCAAAATTTTTATAATTAGACTTGCTTTGTGACAAACTGATAAGAGGCACAAAACAAGTCTTATGATTTTCTCATTAATCTCAAGAATATATATTACAAGAGTCCTTAAGGAGATAGAAATCTAGGAGAATAATATGTTGCCTAAGAAGATAAGGAAACATATATACAAGAATATCTCAAACATTCCTAGAATATCTTAACACCCTCCTCAAGTTGGAGCATAAGGAGCACAAATGCCCAACTTGGACATGAGAAGATCGAACTGAGACTTTCCAAGTGCCTTTGTGAAAATATCGGCCAATTGAGCCGTAGTAGGACCATAAGAAGGAACAAATAATCTATCCTTGATGGCATCACGAACAAAATGACAGTCAACCTCAATATGCTTGGTGCGCTCATGAATCACTAGATTTTGGGCAATATGGAGAGCAGACTGACTGTCACAGATAAAATGGATAACCTTAGGATGATGAACTCCAAGACTCAACAAACCCTTGAGCCACTTAAGCTCACATGTAATAGCCGTCATCAACGATACTCAACCTCCACTAAAGACAAAGAAACGGTATGTTGCTTCTTCGTCTTCCATGAAATGGGAGAATGACACTAGCAGAATAAATGCTATTTGCTGCAGTTAAAAAGTTTCCTATTGCTGCGGTTTTGGACGCGCAACAATTAAGGGGGCAGCAATAGATATTAATTATATTGCTGCGGTTTCAAACCGCAGCAATATCTGAACATATTGTTGCGGTTTATAAGACAAACCGCAGCAATATACTTTATTTCATGATTAAAAGAACAAGAATATTGCTGCGATTTAGTGTATAGCCCGCAGCAATATGGCATGGGCGAGTAAAAAAAATCAAAAAAAAAAAAAACAGAGAAAAGTAACGGTAAACATTGATGAAACAAACATGAAATTTCTCTGGAATTTCGTTCCAGTGAAGAAAAACACAAAAAAGAACAAACAAACAAACCAGATTTGGAAAATGAAACTAACATCAAAAACAAAAATTTAACTGAATATTAAACTAAAATATGAAATCTTTAACATAATTTGTAAAAATAAAATAAAAAAGAAAAAAACGCAAGATCTAAACATCAGATCTAAATACAAAATGAAAAAATACAAAAAAAAATTGAGAACGGACGACGTGCGAAGGGTGACGGCGACGGCGACATGTGAGGTTTTCGAGCAGATAAACGGCGACCACGACGTGCGAAGAGTGACGGCGACCACGATTTGCGAGCAGATATACTTACTGCCACCGACCGACATAAAATGGGCAGCTGTACTTGGTAATCGAACGACGGCGAATGTTGGCGTCTTGGTGAGACGAACGACGAAAGAGAATGAGAGGGTCGAAGAGCAGATCTTGATTACCAATATCTTGAAACAAAAGTCTGAAACTAACGAAAGAGATGACCGACGAAAGAGAAAGTCTGAAACTGACGAAAGAGATCTTGATATCGAGACTTTGTGAGCGACGAAAGAAATGACAGATCGAAGAACCAGATGGTCGAAGAATGAGAGAGTCGAAGCAGGAGAAAGAAACTGAGAAAGTCTGAAACTGAGAGAGAGGGGCGTGAGAGAGTTTGAGTGAGGAGAGGCGTGAGAGAGAATGAATAAGGTGAGAGGAGTGAGCGCTAAATACCCTAAAGTTGTAATTGAACTTTTAAGGGATACTACTGCAGTTTGTGACAAGAA
Organism: Beta vulgaris subsp. vulgaris; assembly: GCF_026745355.1. Classification (NCBI taxonomy): domain Eukaryota; kingdom Viridiplantae; phylum Streptophyta; class Magnoliopsida; order Caryophyllales; family Amaranthaceae; genus Beta; species Beta vulgaris. Next base: position 9,966,933 of record NC_079206.1, read on the forward strand.
CCGCAGCAATATATTAATTTTTTTTTTTAATATATTGCTGCGGTTTTAAGCAAAAACCGCAGCATTATCTTTTTTTTATTTTTTATTTTTTCTTGTTACGTGATATATTGCTGCGTATGGGTAAAACCGCAGCAATATCACCACAGCAAATAGCATTTATTCTACTAGTGTAACCCAAGAAAACCAGCTAATAACCAGACAAAGAACAGCGAGTGATAGGACAAGATGTCCAATCGGAGTCACACAACCCTGAAGAGTAAGATCGTTGTCGGCATAGAGTAAGATGTCATGCCCGCGTGTACCTTTGAGGTACCGGACAACCCGAACCGCAACCTCTCGGTGAGCCACACAAGGAGCCTGAAGAAACTAAGAAAGAATATAGACCGAATAAGCGAGGTCAGGACAAGTGACGGCAAGATATATAAGTCGCCAACTAGACGACAATACCGTTTCGGGTCTTCAAACAAAGCACTAGTGTCATGACCGAGGTGGTGATTTTGCTCCATAGGATAACCACACGGCTTTGCGCCCAACAACCTATCTCAGAAATAATATCAAGTGTGTTCTTCCGTTGACACGGAAACAAACTAAAAGTATTGCGAGTGACCTCAATGCCCAAGAAAAATTTAAAGGAACCTAAATCCTATTCAATTTGAAACAGTCACTGAGATAAGCTTTGAACAATGAAATAGGAGCAGAGTTATTGCCTGAGATGATGAGATCATCGACATAGACCAAAACATTGAGCTGAATAGTGCCATGATTGAAGGTGAACAAGGAATAATCAGAGTATGATTGAGAGAAGCCATACCCTTTCAAAGCTGTGACAAGCTTTGCAAACCAACACCGAGGAGCCTGCTTGAGGCCATACAAAGATTTATATAAACTATAAACAAGGTTGGAATTAGACCGAGCAAAACTAGGAGGAAGCTTCATATAAACTTCTTCCTCAAGATCACCATCTTTGAAGGCAATGTAAACATCCATCTGATGAAGCTCCCAATGCTTGGAAGCAGCAATGGCAAGAAACACACAAACAGTGGTCATTTTGGCAACTGGAGCAAAAGTCACATTATCGTCAAGGCTTGCCTGCTGATGATTACCAAAGATAACCAATCTAGATTTGAGACGCTCAATACGACCATCAGAATGATACTTGATACAACCATGTTTCCCTAGATTAAGAGGTTCCAAAGTCCAAGTGTCATTATCCTCAAGAGCCTGAAATTCTGTCTACATGGAGGCTCGCCAACCATCATATTTTAAGCCTCCTTAAAAGAGCGGGGTTCCTGTTGAGAAATAAGAGCTGCAAGAAACTTTTGATAATTTGCAGAAAAATTGTCACAATTAATATAGTGTGCCAAGGGATAAGGAGTAACTGAAGAAGTAGAGGAACCGGAGGCATGAATGGATGAACGATCACCTAGAGCAATAATAGGATGAGTGACATAGTCTTTGAGACGAGTAAAGGAACTTTGGGACGGTGACCACGACCCATAGGAGAATGAGATGAGGGGTCTGAAGGAGAATGGATCAAGGAAGGGTCTGAAATGGGACCAGAACTCGAATTGGACTGAGAAAGAGCGGAAATGAGAAGGAGCGAGGCATTTAGTGGATCTGGGCCATGATTTGGGTGAGAGACCGGGTCAGGTGAAGAGGAAAGGGAAGGTGGGCCTAAATTTGGGCCAGAAGCAGTAGTGGGTGAAGGAGGGCCGATATCTGGGCCAGAAGAGGTAGTGGGTGAGGAGGGCCTGGAAGGGGCTAACATGGAGGGAGAGTGGCAGGCTGTTTTGTAAGGATGAGGGGAATAGGCCTGGCGTTGGGGATGGCCCAGACGGAGGAGAGATAGGGGATAGATGGGAAGGTGTTTGGGCTGGATTCGGAGTGGTAGTGGGAACGATGGGTTGGAGAGTGGAAGAAGGGTTATTTTTTGAAGTGGGTGAAGATAAAACAGAGGAAGATATGGAGGAATTGGGTGATGATGGAGAATATTCATCAAAATCAATCTGAATGTCAGAGGGAGTGGAAAACAAAATCTCAGAAGATAAGTGGTGATCAATAGAATTAAGAAAAGGGAAGGTATGTTCCTCAAATTTGACATCACGAGAAACAAAAAACTTTTTAGCCTTAAGATCATATAATTTCCACCCCTTTTGACCATGATACCCAATTACAAACACACATTTGCGAGTACGACTCGCAAACTTGTCACCCTTAGTTTTTTGATTATGAGCAAAAGCAAGGCATCCAAGAACACGAATAGGATCATAAGAGGGAAGACAACCAAACAAACATTCAAAAGGAAATTTGCCTTTAAGCAACAAAGAAGGAGTGCGATTTATTAAATGTGCAGTGGCTAAAACACATTATTCCCCCAAAAAAGCAAATAGGTAAATGGGCTTGAAAACGAAGGGCACGAGCTACATTTAGAACGTGTTGATGTTTACAATCTACCCTCCCATTTTTTTTTGGAGTACCCATACAAGAGGTTTGAAACAAGATGCCAGAGGAAGAAAAATAATCAAGTAAACAACGGAATTCAGTGCCATGATCACTTTGAACAATTTTTATAGTTTGAGAAAATTGGCGTTCAACCATAGCCATAAAAGACATGAACATATAAAAAAACTTCCATTTTATCAATCAAAAGGTATGTCCATACAACTCTAGAATATAATAATTATCCACAATAGTTAAGATCAAGTAACGTGCAACACTAGAGGAAAGATGACGATAAGGCCCCCATAAGTCACGATGAATTTTCTCAAAAACTCTTGAAGCTTTATTATCACTAGAAGGAAATTTAGTTCTACAATGTTTAGAACGAAAACAAATCTCACAATTGGGGTGCAAACGACCCTTATATTATGATTGCAAAGAGGAGGAAGTAATTTTTACAATGTTCTCAGAAGGATGTCCAAGATGTTGATGCCACAAGTCAAAAAGAGAAGAATCAGAGGAGACAGAAACATGTTGTATAGAATTATTGCCCACAAAGTAGTAAAGTCCGTCCTTCCTACTCCCCATTCCAATATGCTCCTTCATGCGACGCTGTATAACATAAATAGAATTATTAAATTGGACAACACACTGCAAATCATCACAAAGTTGAGAAACTGAAAGTAAATTGCAGCTCAAATTAGAAAAAAAAAGGACGTTCTTAAGAATAACTTTAGATGTCAAACAAACCGATCCAACCATCATAGATAAAACTGTTGCACCATTGAGAAAACCAACAGGGAATCAAGAGGTTTGGTGTCAAATAACCAAGATTGAATATCCGTAACATGATGAGAGGCACTTGTGTCAATGATCCACAAAATATTATCAAACTTACCATTCAAACGATTTACAGGAACCTGTGCATAACCAAACATGCCCGTTAAGGCTTTCCATTGCACGGAACTGAAGAGTGATTAGGGGGAATTGTTGCTCCCCGTCGCCGCGGAAGATGAGTCTGAGCCACTGATGCTGCTGGCATCAACATTGGCGCAAGCTGGTGTTATGAAATCACCGGGACGATCTTCTGGTCCAAGAAAGAAATGAGATCAGAGGAAGGATCAAGTTTTGAGGAAGGCGGCAGGTCATTGCCTGCCATGGCCGGAAAAATGAGGTGTTTTTTAGAGTTTGTTAACCTGCTCTTGATACCATGACAAAGTGAGATAAAAGGCACAAAACAAGTCTTAGGGTTTTCTCATTAATCTCAAGAATATATATTACAAGAGTCCTTAAGGAGATAGAAATCTAGGAGAATAATATGTTGCCTAAGAAGATAAGGAACCATATTTACAACAATATCTCAAATATTCCTAGAATATCTTAACAATTTGATATGGTAAGGAGCATTAAAACTCAATTTAATTACCCAGTTTGTAGTTTACCCACTAGTAGTAAAATTCAATTCAACATTTAATGTTATTTTTTGGTAGTCTACTTTTTTTGAAAAGGATATTTTTTGATAGTCTATTAATACTGAGTTACATACTGGATGGATTGATGTAGTTAGATCCTATAAGGAGATTATATCGAAAAATATTTGAGTACAATCCTATTAAACACATTAAAATATAATATTGATATGTATGTAATATATGAGGAGAGAAATGATATAAAAATAATGTTTTGATGTATTCCTAACAATGAAAATTCAATATCAAAACTCAAAAGGGTTGACAACACCTTAAAATTACTCAATCAATCTCCGACTACTTCTCATGCCCTCCACCTAAGTTCGAATCTTACTTGACCCCCCCGAATTAACACTCCACCAGACATTCTTATTGAAATAGGAGATGAGGTGGAGGCTTACTGTATACCCCAAAAAAAAAAAAGTTGGCTAATAATTGTTCGAACTACGAAAATGTGGATGCTTGTATATGCTTGACCTGACTGAGTGACTGCTGACCAGGTCATAAGTTAAAAGCTAGATGGACTAGTTGTGGAATAGTTCAATTGCGACCCGGCATATGGTGTAAACAATTGATAGGTACATGAACGAAACATGATATATAGATATACATGGGTAATAGTGACACTTAATCATATATATAATATTAAAGCAAGAAAAAATTGTCCTACGTGGCAAGACCTCAACCTTCCTCTATTCTCCTTCACCCTCAACTTTTCGACCTAATGCTTGCTTATGCCACGTGGCATTGCTAAAAATAATTTTAACAATAATCAATTAATTCCTCCGATTGTGTAACAATGAAGGAAATAATATCAACTACAATAACTAAAGGAAATCAATCAACCAATTATCAATTAAGAAACAAATCAAATATTATCTTTTTTTTTAAAACGAAAATCATATATTATCTTAGCGGTCATTCTTATTATTTTCACAAAAACCAGTTATGGAATTATTTTCAAGCTAAATACCAATTTAGAGGAGAGAGAAAAATACAATGAAAAAGATGAATTGATATAACAACTTTAAGTTTTTCACTAATACAAGATACTCAAAAAGTCAAAATATGAAATTTCAAATATAAAACAAATATTAGCTAAGTACAAGCCAATGGGTGCATTGGTATAACAACTTTAAGTTTTCATCACACCTATCAAACTTATATAATATAATTAATTTAAAAATTACCTAATTTCAAGCCAATGGGTACATTGGTCTAATAAGCTTTTTTTTTTAATATTATTCACTTTTGGCAATGAATACCACAACATTATCATGAGATGCTAGCCCTTCAAGAAAATATGCAAATGTATAATAATAGTAATGCAAGTTTATTTTATTACCAAACAAGAAATAAAAAGATGATTTTGTTGAAAAAAATATAACACACCATGATTATGACTAGAGATTACATATAACAAAAACAATAAAAACTCAAATATTCAATTTTTAGTCCCAAAGTGGTTTAGGTAAGCTAATATGATAATCATAAAAAAATCATATCCATGACCAATACATACTAAAAGTATTTTTTTTAAAAAAACAAAGTTAAAGTGAGAGAGGTAAAATAAGAGTTCATCTATATATATGTTCAAGAAATTGAATTAGGTAAAAAAAAAATGAAAATCAATATATAAGCATCTGTCTACTTTAACTAATTAATTTTGACATAACTATGATAATATAAGTTTGGAAAATTTAGATAAGATTAAACAAATTTAGATATAATAATTAAGTGTTTTTCAGACAACTTAAGGGAGAATTAAGAAAATGTCAGACAAGATAAGTTGTTTAAAGATAAAAAGGATATTTTTCTCACTACTAAAAAGTTAAGGTCAAGAGTACATTAAAACATTTATATGGCAATTCTCTCTCCAATTTATTGGATATATATTAATATATTATTCTATTATTGCGACTAAGAAGGTTGACAACCTTAGGCTTAGGGACTAGGGTCACTCAAATATTTTCCCACATTCTTACATTCAAATGAAACAAACGATATAAGTACATACACTTATGAACTTACGCTTGATACTAATATCATTTTTAAAGAAAATTCACACACTTTGAATTTGGCCCATTCTATAAAAATTATAAAATAAAAGAGTAGGAGAGAGAGTGAAAACATGACACATGTGCTTAAATTATAAAATAAAGCTTTCTTTAATTTTTATAATAGTTTGCGAATTATTTTGCAAGTTTTATGAAATATCCCAAAAAAATATGTTGCGTGTATTAAGAAACTAAGAATAGTAATTATTTTTCTTCAATATAATCCAATATTCTTTAACTAATTATTCTTGCAAAAAAAAAACTAATATAACTGTTCATAAATTTAACATCCTAAACTCAAATTATATAGAAAGTATGAGTGAATCATGAAGTAGTTGACATTATAGGATATCAATAATTATTTCTTATATGCATGATTAAATATAGTTTCCTTGCTAAAATAGATATTTCTCACTTATTCATCATTAAAGTTAAGCAGCGCCATGACTTTCTTATATAATTAATATTGTATGAAACTCATTCAGTTAGATGAAATGGGGAATGATGTAAGATAAAATATATCATCAAAATTGTGGTCATTTTAGGGAACTACAAGTAAAATAATTATCTTATAATTTTATATAAAAGTAATGTTACAATTTTTAAACCATAAATCGTGTGGACGATATTAGACTGGAAAGAGAGATATCTAATGAGCATTGCGACACTAATTTAGAAGGTGAATCAACAAGAGAGTTAATTGTCAAGCTTATATGTAAAAAAAAAGGGGGTTTATAAGTATTCAAGTTTAATTGGTTTATAATAGAGTGAAACTGTTTTGAAAAGATCAAATAAAGTTATTGAATTGGAAAAGTTGTTAATTTATTTAACTTTGTTTTGGTTTTTTTTTCTTTGATGTAGAAGATAATATTGAAATGTACATCTTATAAAGAACCTATAAAACACACATATATTATACAAGTAGTGCGTGCGTATTTATATTTGTTTACATTTTCTAAATTAGTCTTAATGAATATTAAAACTTTAGTTCGCTTAATATATTCGAAAATTGGTTTTAGGAAGAAATTAATGAATAAGGGTTAATTTGGACCATTGAAGTCACTTGAGGTAGTCTTTGGGAGGTGAAAAGTAAATTGAGAAACCCTGTATTATACTCATTCCGTCAGATGGAATGGGAAATAAGGTATGATACAATATATCATCGAAATTGTGATCATTTCAAGTAGCAACGGGGAATAAGGTATTTAGGAAAAAAGTAGAGTGGGGAAACCCTGTATGATACTCATTCCACCAGATGAAATGGGGAATAAAGTATGATACAATATATCATCGAAATTGTGGTCATTTTAGGTAGCAACGTGGAATAAGGTATTTATACCCCGTATGGTACTCATTCCGTCAGATGGAACAAATTTCCTCTGAGGTTTCAAAAAAGGCAATTTTAGTTGGTTGTGTGTCAAAAGTCAAGGACAATCCCTATCGCATGGTGGGTTTGTAATCTCTCCCGATACCAGTTCTCAGTCATGGCCAATTTTATGTAGCCATTTCTCAGTCATTGGTAAAAATTGCCTAATAGTACTCCTATATCAGAAAGATAATGGGAAGTCTAATACTTTAAGGCCATTTCGAGGAAAAAATGAAGATGTAATGTAGAGAGAGTTTCTGAGACGATTGACCCCCCCACTGGTTACTGGGATGAAAACCAAGTTCGTGCAAATTTTCTCCCTGTTGAGGCGGTTGAGATCCTTAACCTTTACCATCTCAACCCTTAGATGATGGTTTCTATGGGGCTACACCAAAATTGGTATGTTCTACTAAATAAGACCATCACTTTATTAATTTTTTTAAGAATTCCCATACAGTTGTTGGCGATTCTATTGTATCGGAATGTGGAAGAAAATCTGGAATTCCAATCTTCCTCCTAAGGTGTTGTTGGCTTTACTTATGATGATATAATTGCTTCTGACTATATTATACTTCCTCCGTTCTTTTTCTACTGCAGCAATTGGGTTTTCACGCTTGCCAATGCTCAATTTTTACTATTAATATCTTTATTTACTATTTAGTAAAATTATACAAATTTGATATTTTGAAAGTATATATCAAGACGAATCTAACAATACCCCACATGACTATATTTGTCTTTACATAAAAATAACAATATATAGTGAAAGGGTATGATAGTGAATGAATAGTGTAAAAATCTCATTGTTATATTAGACTACGAACGGATGAAGTAGCTTCTTAAAACATTTTGTTTTGCTCTAAAAAGAAGTCTTCCAAAATATATGAATATCATGTATCTGTTAAACAACTTTATAATTAATATAAACGGTTTTTTCACCAAATACCCCCGACAAATCAAAAAATTCACAATATACCCTCAATGTTTCAACAATTCACCATATACCCTTGACTTTTCATTTTTGTGCACCAAATACCCTTTTTTTAACCGCCGTTAAGTCACTGTTAGCTTTATTCACGATTTTGCCATTATTAACTCCTAACCCTAACTTCTAAACCTAATTCCTAACCCTAATCTAAACCCTAATCCCTAATCATAATCTAACCCCTAAACCACCCCACCAACCCACCCACCCCACCCAGCCTCCCCCACGCCGGCAACCCCCTACCCAGCCCCCTCCCCCTCGCCGGCAACCCCCTCCCCTTCGCGCCAAGTTTTCCGGCAGCCCCCCTCCCTCACTCTCTTCGCGCCTCCCCTCCCCTCCTTCCTTCGCGCTCCTCTTTCCGGCAGCCCCCTCCCCTCCCTCGCTCACTCTCGTCGCTCGTCGCGCGCGCCTCCCTCCCCTTCGTCGCGCCGCCTCCCTCCCCTTCGTCGCGCCTCCCCTCCCCTTCGTCGCGCCTCCCTTCCCCTCCCTCACTCTCGCCGGCCGCCGCCGCCCTGTTTGTTTTCGCTGCTGTTGAATTCGCTGCCGGAAAGAGAACCGCGAAGGAAGGAGGGAGGGGGAGGGGAGGGGGCAAGCCGGAAAGGCGGCGTGAGGGGAGGGGCCGACGGTGGGAGGGAGGGGGATGCGGCGGTGGAGGGGGAAGGGGTGGGGCTAGGGGTCAGGGTGGGGGGTTGGGCCTAGGGTGGAGGGGTGTTAGGCTGGGTTAGGGTTAGGGTTTGGGGTAAGGGTAAGGGTTAGATTAGGGTTAGGGTTAGATTAGGGTTAGGGTTAGATTAGAATTAGGGTTTAGGGTTAACAATGGCAAAATCGTAAATAAAGCTAACGGAGAAATAACGGACGTTAAAAAAAGGGTATTTGGTGCGCAAAAATGAAATGTCAGGGGTATATAGTGAATTGTTGAAACATTGAGGGTATATTGTGAATTTTTTGATTTGTCAGGGGTATTTGGTGAAATAACCGTAATATAAATGTGTATTTCTCTTAAACACAAAGTTTTTGATCAAGTAGACGTAAATAATCGTTTATATGTTTTCAATGTAGCAGATATATAAACATTTTTATTGTATGTAAGTTCCCGTGCATTATGCACGGGTCCAAAACCTAGTTTGACATTAATGTTGAGATCCTATGTGTATCTTGTGAAAGTGGTTTCACACGGAAGGAAGTGTGATGATTAAGAAGAATCAAAATGCATATGCTAAATAATACTCCTATAATGGTAGATTATTGGTAGTGATGGTAAGTAAATAATGTAGATGTAAAGAAAGTAATATGTCTATATTTATAGTAATGGAACGCTATATCTAGACATACATTTCTCTTTATAACTTTTTCTTACTAGTTACCACTCAATATCATCAATTTGACATGCGTGGAAATTGGTTTACAATAAAATTATTGTGCACCCGACTCACACACATGAATTGAGACACACATTAATATAATACATAGAAATCCATTATATCACAAAAATATATATTATATAAGAGAGAAATACACTGTATCACAAATAAATACATTATAACAAATAGAAACACTATCACAAATTCAGGAGAAAACAAGCAGGTAAATCCGATGGAGGAAATGGGGTTGGTTGAAGACGAGTTTGAGGTATGAACATTTAGGATTTCAAAACTTTTTGAGAAAAATATAGAGGGAAATAATTGGCTGTAGCGCGCTTACATGAATGAATTACATCACCCGTTGCATTAATGTCATACACCCTATTGCAAGGATCATTTAAAAAGCGTTGTAATAGATTTAACGGTGGTTGCACTTGACTATCTAATGCAACACTTTAGTATAACCGTTGCAGTAAGCCGTTATATTAGCATGCTTCATTGCAATAGCCCGTTGAATTGCGATCAACAGTTGCATTAGACCATTGCTTTATGGATAACCGTTGCAATTGCTTCAATATGTAGCAGTGTAATTTAGACTCAGAAATCACGTATGCTTACAAATAGAGTTAATTTAAACATTTAAATAACAACTTAACAAGCATTGCCTTATCTAGACTAACTCCTTAACTATATTTCGCGTTCAAAATATTCTTCTTTTTTTTCACTGTTATGGGGGTAACTTCTTAGAAATTAATAATAACTCTTATACAAAGAACGAAAAAAATATATTATTGATTGATCTTTTCCTAATTACACTCTCGTAAATAAATGAGAGACATTCATATTGATAGAGTATAAGACTATTTTAAGGGGTCCAATCATCATCTTAAACTTTTGGTTGAGTTGATCATGTTATTTGAGCTAGGATGACATAAATGTTACATAATCAAATCTTATCCACCTAAGTGAAATATCTAAAGCCAGTTATGCTCGAGACTTGTGCTGCATCTATACTTGACAAAGGAGTTCATTCATCATACACCTGGATATACTATGTAGTACACTAAAGACATCATTTGATATTGGGTTTGGTGGAGATGAACAAGCAAGCAAGCCCAAGCGAGGAGAAGGAGGCTCAAGAAGAGTTGCACACGGGCGGGCGGGCAGTGGTGAGCTCGGGCGGGTGCTGCATTACTCCTACATTTTGCCTCGAAGGCATAATGCTTCCTCGCACCCTGCACCGGGCAGGTGAAAGGTGAGCCCGGACGGACGATTCTTCGCTCCCGCTCGGGCAGCCTAGTCTGCATGTGTTTTTTATGATTTAAGTTTCAACCGTGGTCGTTGGATTGCTTTTATTCCTTTAGTATAAATAACTTATTAATCTGGTTTTAGAGAGTGTAACACACGTATCTCAAAGTTCAAACTTGGAGCCTAATCTTTTCTAGGGTTTTAGGAGAGACAGTGAGTTTGTGAGAGATTGTATGTTCATCTTTGATTCTCCATTGATTCCATAGTGCAAGTTTGTGCGTTTTTCTCCCGGAGCTCGGGGTTTCCCACGTTAATTTTTTTGGTGTGCTCTTTCTTATTTTATTTCCTCTTTGCATTACTTGGTTGTTGTTTCAATTTTATGTTTCTTCTTGGTTATTGTTGATTATTGCACAAACTAGTTCACACTTGTTTCTAAATTCCAACATTTGAAACTCCTTTTTTAGTATATTTTGCTTATTTAAAAGATTTCAAATGAGCAATGAGTATAAAAATAGCTTTGGGTATACCATACTCACGGTACACTCGTGTGTATGAGAAAAATTGTGATAAAACATTATTTATTTTGTAAAAATATGCTAAAAATTTATAGTTAGACAAGATTAACATTTGTGATGATATAATTATTTGCGGTATGCGAACATGTGTTTTTTTTTATTTATTTTGGCTACAAACATTCCTAGTATTCTTACTTTAGTTTATAAAATATCTCAAGTCATTAAGAGCATTACGAAAGCTTTCAAATACTTTTTTTTTTTTTTGAAGGGAAATACTAATTCATTTAATATTAATATATGTTTGGTTGTGTTTTTAGTGAGCAATAAATGAGTTGTTGTATAGGAACGAAGCGCTAACGAAATTGTACTCTTCTAGTGGACGGTCGGACCGAAAGGGAACGGCAGAAATTTTGCAAATCATCAAAAGCTGAATTTCAACTGCTACAGTTGATAAATTGTTTTATTTTGGAAAAACAAATAAAATAAAATAAAATAAAATTTATAGTATGAATTTGATCTTGAAAATAGTATTGGCCTGGGCCCCTCCTAACCCCTTGCCTCAAGTAGCAATACAGTAGTGTGGTCCGTACGAAATTTATGGGCATGAAGTCAAAGGGTTAAGCATGGTTGGTGAGCCCATACATTATACTAGTATTTATATAATATTCCCACTATACTATAGTTTTATTTCATTAGTAGTATTTGGCAGATAATTTAATTTATTTTATACTTTAAAATAGGAGATTGCTACATCTATTCATTGGGGTACACTACTCATTAGAAAGAGCAGAAGGTGATAGTCTAGTAATGTTGGTATCATCTCCGATCCCAAAAATTCTAGGATCGAGTCTCACCCTTGTAAGAAGGGATTCCCAATTTCCCCTCTATCCTATCTTTTTAAAAAAGACTATCCATTAGAAATAAAGAATTAAAATGTAATTAATTATGTTGAGTTGGACTATACTAATTATTAATGTATATCTCTAGTGGATAGATTACCCGATGGAGAGATGAAGTTTTTCCTATAAAATCATCTCTGCATTATTAATTTATTATTAATCCCAATTCCCAAGTATATAAATGTTGATGTGTAGGTGTATCTATGTCTTTTCTTCAATATTATTCAAGATTTATGCTCTTAGAATATGAAGTATAGAAAAAGATAAACATCAGTACAACTACAAGTTGCAGAAGCAAATTTGTTTATTACTATCTGATAATCACTTTACAGGGACAAAAAGTACAATGCAACCAATAATGTAAACTACAATAGTTTAGTATATCATGGATTATAATTAATAAAATACTAGTAGTTTTAACAGTAATCTATGTATTAAATTGATTAAGGGTCGTTTTGAATAATTCAGTATACTATAACTATCTTCACTATATACTAATTACTTTTACTATATGTTTCAATCCTGACACAAGTTTATCTTTGCTGAAGTCCTTAATTATTGAGGGGTATTAGTATTACTAGGGATTATATCAAATTGTTCGAAAAATTAAGTAATGTTATTAGATTTAAAATGTTTATGGTAAGAAGACAACATTATACAATAAATCATGAAGTTATATACTTCATCCATTTCATAATAAGTGAAACACTTCTCTCTTTTATGTGAGAGCTTTTTTAGAGAAGTGGATGAAATATATAATAGTTTTTTTTGTAAACAATGTCTTTAATAATTTTCAATCTCTATTAAAGGAAGAATTTTCTTAAGTGGTTGAAAAACAAAAGCAGTGGAACCTATCCCAAACACACAAACTCCCATAATATGAGATTTGATTTTGTAACAATGGTCGAGCCAATAAGGAACTTGATGGGTAGACATACAACTACGTATACCCCAAATTGGATACTTTTTCTTCACAAACTTTTAAGTTTGAAAAATGCCCTTAAAATTATATGGAGTATTTGTGTATTACATCATCAGAGTATTTCTATTTTGTGTGAGGGTGAGGGATAGGCGAATAGCCTAGTGGTTAGAGCTTTTCTTTCGGTTTTAGGAGGTCATGGGATCGATTCTCACCCTTGACAAGTTGAGATCCCCTTTATTCCCCCAACTTGTAAAAGTTTATCCTTTAACTTATCATCCATCCTAAGTTATTGCACCATGATCTCTAACTGTATTTCCGCTATTAACTATTAAACTCAACTTACCACCTTTATTTTTTTTACAAATAAGAAAAACCCTATTATTATGACGCGGTCTCTACCCTTATCTCATTATCAACTATTTTTACACGCATTACATACATATAAAACTATAAATATCTAATTCTCCAAACTCACATTTTCAAAATCCTCACTCCACCACTATTCCATAACATTACAAATGACAAACAAAATAGAACTACTACTAAATACGTACTAACCGAGTTATTCCTCAATCTCATACATTTTTTTTAAAAAAATACAATACACAATATAAAATAAAATAAAGGAGTAAAAAAAGAAAAAGAAACAGCTGGCTTTTGGGCCTTATCAGAAGAGAAAATGTTTGTAAATAGCACCCAGTCCGAAACGGATGACAAAGACATGGTCACATGAGCCCAACCAGATACTTGATGAGGGTCCCCCACTCTACGTATAAAGTCTTCCCTCTCTATCAATTCAGAATTTATTCAGGGATGAATTCTATCAGAATTCAGAAATGGCCTTTCTTTCTTTCTTTTGCCTAACTAAAGAACCTTCCAGCAGCCAGCAGAGAGAGGCCACCTCTTTCCCTCTAAATACTACTTATTTTACAACTACCTCTCTTTTTTCTCATACAATCAATCTAAATTATTAGCCTAACTTTTTTTTTTTTTTTTTTTTTTTGACAAAATCCCCTATACTATACTATACCCTATATATTGCTATTACTAGAGTAGCAGCTAGTTTTAATTAGTTTTGATCATCAATCTATGTAAATTGTCCATTTCTGTGTTCTGAGTACTAGTACCATCTATTTTCATGAAAGTTTTTAGCAATAAAAAGGCTCAAGTTTTGTGTTAGGTAAGTTTAACACAAATATCTGAAAACCCTAGCTAGCTAACCTAAGTTCCTTATAAGTATTACTCTTTTCCATTATTCTTCTCTCTTCTTAAATGCTTCAATTTCTCTTGTGTTAATTTTACTTTTTTACTCCATACCTTAGTATAGTATAGAGCTTATCTTCTCTTCTCAAAAAGAAAAGAAAAGAAAATGGATTATCCATACAAAGGGTGGATGTTATCGAATCATTCATCGGCGACAACGACGACGACGGCGACAAAGATGCAGGTTCATGTGGATGATGAAGAGGACGATAAAATTGTAATAGAAAGAGAGCATATGTTTGATAAAGTGGTGACTCCAAGTGACGTAGGGAAGTTGAATCGATTGGTTATACCAAAGCAGCATGCGGAGAAGTATTTTCCTTTGGATTCGAGTAATAATGAGAAAGGTTTGCTTCTTAATTTTGAAGATCGGGCGGGGAAGCCATGGAGGTTTCGATATTCGTATTGGAATAGTAGTCAAAGTTATGTAATGACAAAAGGTTGGAGTCGATTTGTTAAAGAGAAGAAGTTGGATGCTGGTGATGTTGTGTCTTTTCAAAGAGGTGTTGGTGAGGTTGGTAAAGATAAGTTGTTTATTGATTGGAGGCGAAGACCTGATGCTTCGGGTTTACACCAGCATTTGCAGTATCATCATCATCATAGTCATAATCGTACAGCTCTCCCCGCTGCAGCTGCTGCTGCAGCGGGGGGATGCTGGACTAGTAATACTGGTCCGACTTTTTTGTTGAGATCTCATCCTCATCCTTATTCTCAACCTTACCCTTACCCTCTCCTGCAAGGCGGAGGGGGTGGGGGTGGAGGAGTGTGGGACCACCAAGGGAATACTACTACTACTCATTTATCTCTTATGAATGTACTTCCTTCTCAATCACATACCCCTCCGCTTCGGAGGGGTATGGGTTTGGGTGGTGGTGGTGGAGGTGGTAGTTATGGATATGGGTACGGAAATGTTGTGAATCCGTATCCAATGACAGGATCGTTGATTTTTCTTAGATCTTCTTCAGTACCAACACCGACTTCAGTAGGAGGAGGAGGAACAACAAGCTTAACACAACAAATAGTAGAAGATCAAGGACCATCGTCAATGATGCAGGTACAGAGAGGGGAAGGTGGGGTTGAGCCCATGCCTATGGTATACGAATCGGTGCCGGTGGTCCAAGGCAAAGCTGCAGCTAAGAGGCTCAGGCTATTTGGCGTGAATATGGACTGCCCCATCTCCCATCAAACTCATGATTTTGACATTTTGTCTTCCTCTTTGGCATCCTCTTCTACCCCCAACTACCATCATCATCATCATCATCATCAACATCATCAACATGAACAACAACAACAACACCATACTACTGGCGGATCAATTTCAATGGGCCCCCCTTCTTCTACTTCTTCTTCCTTCTCTACTCCAACTAGTCATCAACACTCTCTAAGGTCATTCTACAATGGTACTACTCATCCTGAGAAAGGCAAGTCATCATCCACATCATCACCATCCATGTCTTTAGATTTGGACATCTAGAATGGTATGAAGACTCTTGTTTTTTTTAACAATAGAGATAAACTAAGATGCAGTGAACAAAAGAGCTCTTTCTTTTATTTTAATTATTTTCATAATCCAAGAAAAAACAAGTGGTATCAGATTATTATAAGGTCATCACTCATCAGATGTATCAATTGTTGTACTAGTAGATTAAATAGGGCTGAAAAATTGAATACTACCATTTAACCACCCCAAAAAATATTGGATCTTTCTCAACCTCTCAAATCAATGGTACTATTATCAAGCATTTACTTACTTGATCTCTCATGAGTTGCAAAATTAAAGCTAGCGCCGCGCTCGGTTCGAATTTAGAAGCCAAGAACAAAGATGGATTTGGAAGAACAAAGATGAAAGCCAGCTCTCATACTCCTCATCAGTAGAAGTACTACTACTACAACTACTTTTAGTCATAAGTTCATCTAAAATTTGATTCATGTAAATTAATTATTACATCTGATCTTATATTATATTACTTCTGTTGACTTCCTGCTATAATATGTTATTAGATTCATATTATATAGAAGTATTTAAAAATATGACACTGCTTTTTACACCTTGATCTGTCATTTTATTAGCTAATGTTCAATAATTTCTTTTGCATCTATGTATCTTAATATGCTCAACACCCAATTGATCAAGTTCAATGTTTCAGAAACTACAGTAATATTGTATTTCTTTTTTTCTCTCTCTATCTTTTTCTCCTGCTGTGACCTACTATTAAATTCTTAACGACTTTCTGACTAGAGAAGAAAGTTGTGTAAGATGAAGGTATATATATCTGTTCTCATCATCGTAGGTACAATGTTATTTCTCACTCCCCATTAAATTGGAGTATATTATATATATAGTTTCAATAAATATTTATGTGGGTGATCAGGGAATTAAGTGAGTCCTGTAATTATGAATTTGTATTATTATTACACTATGACAAAAGTTTTATAGCGCTAGCTCTTTGCTGCTGTTGTTGCTGCTGTGCTGCTTCGTTGGGATGCAGGTGCTGCAACAGCTATTTCATCTTGAATTAGATTATCTTCTGCACAACTCTTTATAAAGGTACTGTCTTTCTTCTTTTCTCACTTACTTCTATTGCTTAATTTTTTTTCATAAATCTTCTTTGTTTTGTCAGTAACTAGTATCACTTTGTGATTTTTCTGGCCTTAGTTTCAAGGTTGTAGGTTACACTTTATATGTGGTTTTAAGATGATCATTTCATGTATATCACTTTTCTTCATATAGTTAGGTAGGTTTTTTTATTAGTAATAATTGATATGTATGTATGTATGTATGTATGTATGTATGATTTCCGTATGATGCACTAGAAGATTTTAGCAGGGTTGCAAGTGTTACTACCTAGCTAAGCAGTCATGTATAGTATTATTTGAGAAAATTAAGCACTATTAGACTCAATAATAATAATGTGTGCTTTATTTAACCTGATTTTCACATTTCTAATTTAATCCATACTTAAGAAGGTATTTTTGAACTTATTAGCCTTTGAACTTATCTAAATTTATATATTGTAGTTGTGAATTACACTACATGCTCCGCGTCATTTGATTGTTTAACATATATTATATCTCAGTCTTGCAATACATGCACCATTTTAACTTTTTAGATGTTTCACAATATATGCGCCATTTCCTCTTTTGGATTATTTCACAATACATCCCCTCCTTTAAAACATAATCACATGGGTTTCTAAAATGCAATCACAACCCTCTCTCTCCTCATCCTTGGTTTACATGCCATATAGAAATGATGCATGTATTTAAAAACGAAGGTAATATCTCGTTAGAGCGAGATCACATCTATGTACTTATGAATCCATTTATCTAAGAAAAGATTGATAACAGGAGACACTATCCGCAGGACTGAAAATGGTACTATGGTGGAGCTTTTGATAGTGTTTTATTTATATGAAAGAATGACGATAATATTGCTTAGATTGCATGCCAGCCATCACCTACCCTATCTAATTGCATCTCTGAAAACTAGATGAATTTTTTTAGCCAAAAGTCAGTTAAAATCTAGGGACATTAGGTATTTAGGTCTATGTTTGAATTGCATTTCCATGTTTCATTAGTATGTGAGTATCTGATGAAGACAAACATGCACACCTCGCATAAAAAAGGCATAGAGTTTTGCTAACCAGAGAATTAACATAGTTTCTAAGATGGTATTAAGTTCGAAATTATGATAATATATATTTTGATTCTTATAGTTATGTTTTTGGGAAAAATTGGGTTGCTAATATA
Organism: Beta vulgaris subsp. vulgaris; assembly: GCF_026745355.1. Taxonomy (NCBI): domain Eukaryota; kingdom Viridiplantae; phylum Streptophyta; class Magnoliopsida; order Caryophyllales; family Amaranthaceae; genus Beta; species Beta vulgaris. The sequence continues at coordinate 9,985,207 of NC_079206.1, forward strand.
TACTCATAGATGTGCAATGATCTATCTTTGACATCATGTGGATATGTTACTTTTATTATACAACATCACACTCTTATATAGTTATAGTATCCTTAGAGAACCTCTATATATACATAGATACTCCTATCTACATAGGAAAAAAGAGAATATAATGCTACTGGTGTGATAGAAGTTACATTCAGTTCTGAATTACTTAGGTAATTATGCATCTTATTTTGTCCCTTATTGGGGAGTACTGTCTTCTTCTACAAGCAAAGGGATCATATTTACAGTCATATTACAGGTCCTGAGAAAATAACACTTTGAATTTCTAACTAATTAATCAGTGCTTAAGAAAGTGTGGTTGCTGTAACTTCATTACTTGTAGAATTAGGTTAATGTGCTTGCCTTCTCATTAATGATTGCCACAATATATATAATACACAGTTTAGGAAACCCTAACAAATATAGTAAGCTAAAGATATACAGTAGCCTAAATAATATATGCTCTACACCCTCCCTCAAGTTGGAGCAGGGGAGGGATCGAAAATGCCCAACTTGGACAAAAGAAAATCAAACTGTGTCTTGCCAAGAGCTTTAGTGAAAATGTCAGCCAATTGATCTTTGGTAGAGACATACGTAGGGGCAATCAAACCATCGAGAATAGCATCCCGCACAAAATGACAATCCACCTCAATATGTTTGGTGCGTTCATGAAACACCGGATTTTGAGCCAAGTAAAGAGCAGATTGATTATCACAAAACAAAGGAATCGCCTTGGGATGATGAACACCCAAGCTCAAAAGCAAACCTTTTAACCACTTTAGCTCACATGTAATAGCCGCCATAGAACGATATTCAGCCTCCGTAGAAGAGCGAGAAACTGTGTGCTGCTTTTTGGTTTTCCAAGAGAGAGGAGAATTACCCAAGAAAACGATCCAACCAGTCAGTGAGCGACGAGTAAGGGGGCACGCAGCCCAATCAGAGTCACACCAGCCCTGAAGAGAGAGCTCACTGTCAGCGCGTAAAAGAAGGCCCTGACCGGGAGAGCCCTTCAAATAACGAACAACCCGCAAAGCAGCATCCCAATGCTCCTGAAGAGGAGCCTGCATAAACTGAGACAAAACATGAACGGAATAAGCAAGATCCGGTCGAGTGACGGCCAAATAAATCAAGCGGCCAACTAGTCGACGATATGCAGCAGCGTCGGGCAAGGGAGGGCCAGAGGCGTGAGCAAGCCGGTGATTCGTTTCAATGGGAAAACTGCTAGGCTTCGCGCCTAAGAGGCCGGCCTCAGAAATGATATCCAGAGTGTACTTGCGTTGACACAGAAACAAGCCAGTAGAACTACGGGCCACCTCAATCCCAAGAAAATACTTCAGAGGACCTAAGTCCTTCATTTTGAAACAATCACTTAAGTAGGCCTTGAAAGTAGAAAGAGCAGCGGAATCATTACCAGAAATAATCAAATCGTCAACATACACCAGGACATTGATCTGAACAGAGCCATGAGTATAAGTGAAGAGGGAGTAATCAGCATAAGATTGCAGAAAACCATAATCCGTCAATGCAGAAACAAGTTTAGCAAACCAACAGCGGGGAGCTTGCTTAAGTCCATACAATGATTTTCGCAGACGACATACCAGACGAGGATTCGAACAAGTAAAACCAGGAGGAAGTTTCATGTATACCTCTTCATGCAGATCACCATGCAGAAAGGCATTATGAACATCCATTTGATGAAGTTCCCAATTTTTGGAGGCAGCAATGGCAAGAAAGGCACGAACAGTAGTCATTTTTGCAACAGGAGCAAAGGTCTCGGTATAATCAATGCCAGCCTCCTGATGATTCCCCAAAACAACCAGACGAGATTTCAACCGCTCAACTTGACCATTAGACAGATACTTCGTGCGATACACCCACTGACTACCCAAAGCACGCTTGCCAGGAGGCAATTCCTGTAATGTCCAAGTGCCATTGGACTCCAATGCACTAATCTCATCCTGCATAGACGCTTTCCAACCTGGATCTTTCATAGCTTCCTTGAAAGACCTAGGGTCAGTTCCAGACACAATAGCAGCAAGAAACTTTCGATAATTCACAGAAAAGCTTGAACAATTAACATAATGAGCTATAGGATAAGGAGTACCTGAAGAAGGAGATGGAGACGAAGCAGGCGAAGATGGACCATTAGCTACAACCGTGTGAGTCACAAAGTCCTTCAACTTGACGGAGGGAATTTTTGTGCGATGGCCACGACCCATTTCGGGCGTGGTCGAGAGAGAGTCGGATGCGGGCTGGGGAGAGGTCGAGGGCCCAGCAGCAGGCGTGGGAGAAATAGAAGGCGGGGGCGGCATTGGGCCAGGCCCAGTAGAGGGCGTGGGCACGGACACAGGCGAGAAGGAATTTGGTGAGATGGGCGAGCTGGGCTCGTTTTGTGAAGGCGCTGTTTGTGGAGGCGAGCTAGGAGGCTCAATTTGTGGAGAAGTGGGCCGAGAAGCGGGGGAGATGGGCCGAGGAGACGGGGGTGGGCTGGGAAGAGAATGAGAGGAGAATGGAAGAGAGTCATCAAGATCAAAGATAGTGGGATCAAGGGGGGTGGAAACAAGATCATTAGGGACAATATTAACATCGGTAGGGGTAAGAAATGGAAAAACTTCCTCAAAAAACTTCACATCACGTGAGACAAAAAACTCCTTGGTGTCAAGATCAAATAACTTCCAACCCTTTTTCCCAAATGGATACCCAACAAACATACATTTACGACTCCTACTAGCAAACTTATCCCCTTTAGTTTTGTGATTATGAGCGAAACAAAGACAACCAAAAACACGGAGAGCGTCATAGGCAGGTGTATAGTGGTGAAGCATTTCAAAAGGAGATTTGTTGCCTAACAAAGGAGAGGGAGTACGATTAATAAGATGAGCAGCTGCAAGAATACTCTCACCCCAAAAATAGATAGGCAGATGAGCCTGAAAACGCAATGCCCGCCCGACATTGAGAATGTGTTGATGTTTACGCTCTACCCTCCCATTTTGTTGTGGAGTAGCAACACAAGAGGTTTGAAAGAGAATACCAGAAGCAGCAAAATAGTCAAGTAAGCAATTAAATTCAGTGCCATTGTCACTTTGAACAATATTAATGTGTTGGGAAAATTGACGCTCAACCATAGCAACAAAAAGCATGAACATACGAAACACCTCAGTTTTGTCATCCATTAAATAAACCCAAACAGCACGGGAAAAATCATCAACAATAGTCAAAAAATATCGTGCACCACAAGAAGAAGGGTGACGATAAGGACCCCATAAATCACAATGAATTTTCTCAAATACACGACTGGCCTTTTTATCACTCACAGAAAATTTGTCCCTATGATGTTTAGCACGAAAACAGATTTCACATGCTTTATTCAAACTACCCTTATGATCACAAAGAAAAGGAAGCAACTTCACTACACGCTCAGATGGATGACCCAACCGTTGATGCCACAACTCCAAGTCGGCAGAAACGGCATGAATAGCAATAGGAGGAGGAACAGGGCTCGCACAGAAATAGTATAGTCCATCTTGCCTACGTCCCGTTCCAATCAGCTCCTTCAGATGGTCCTGTATAGCACACATAGAGGAGTTAAATTGAACAATGCAATTCATATCATGAGATAATTGTGAAACCGAAAGTAAATGGCAACTAAAGGTGGGAACATATAACACATGATGAAGCGTAATAGTGGAAGAAAGACGAACAGAACCAGTCTGAGTAGCAATAACAGTGTCACCATTAGGTAAACCCACGGGACAAGCAGGAATATCAACCAAATCAAACAACCAAGATTTCTCACCAGTAACATGATGAGAGGCACCAGTATCAATAATCCAAGAATCAGAAGAAAACATACCATTGAGACGATCCTCAGGAAGAGGAGAGTTACCAAAAAGACCTGCAAGAGCCTTCCATTGATCAGGAGTGAAGAGAGAAGAAGTAGAAGGAGGAGTCACAGGCGCCGAAGAAGGAGCAACATTGGCCTTGACAGACCCACGGCCACGACCCAAAGGCCGAGAGCCCCCTTTGGTGGAGTCCGAAGTCGCAGGATAACCAACAATTTCATAACAATTTTCCACGGCGTGACCATGCTTCTTGCACTTAGAACACGGCACTAAGGACCAGCACTTGGTCACATCATGCCCGACCTTGTGACAGTGCGTACATAAGGGACGATCAGGTTTGCCACGACCGCGACCCGTATTGACAGCAAATCCCACCACATCGGGTGGTTTATCCGAGACACTAACACGCGACAAGCGAACCCGCTCGTCCTGAGACACGAGCTGAAACGCACGATCCAAGGACGGTAATGGGTCCATGGACAAAATATTGGTGCGAAGAGAGCTGTAAAAATCTGGATAGAGGCCCATTAAAAATTCGTGCAAACGTTGGGCATCCCGACGTTGAGTATGTAGAAGGTGAGCCGTACAACCCGAACAACATGAACATGATATTAATGGTTCATGTTTGTTTAATTCTTCCCATAAGCAGTTAAGTTTGCCATAGTACGTGGAAACCGACATGGATTTGGTTTGTTCAATACGAGCAAGAGAAGATTTCAATTGATGAATGCGAGGACCGTTAACTAATGCAAACCTAGTTTGGAGATGCAGCCACAGTTGAGAAACATCGCGAAATTTAGAGAGAGTGGTTTTTACCTCAGGGTCAATAGTGTTCATTAGCCAAGAAATCAGCATGGCTTGAATCGTGGTCCAGTCGGCCATGGTGTAAGGTGGAGTAGGAGCGGTGATCGAGCCATCGAGAAATCCGAATTTGCGACGCGCTTCAAGCGCCATCTGGATGTCAGAAGCCCACGCATCATAATTGTCGTGAGTTAACCGAGTAGGGGTGATAAAGTCCCCAGGACGATCTCCGGTGCCAAGGAAAAACGGAGAGTTGATATTAATGGTGGGCTGAGGTGGTGGTGGCGACGGGTTAGAAGCGTCGTCCCCCATGGCAGCCGAAAAAGGTTGAGAGAAAAAAAATTAGAGAGGCTCCGATACCATGTAGAATTAGGTTAATGTGCTTGCCTTCTCATTAATGATTGCCACAATATATATAATACACAGTTTAGGAAACCCTAACAAATATAGTAAGCTAAAGATATACAGTAGCCTAAATAATATATGCTCTACATTACTTCTATATACTTTGCATATCAATTTACTTTGGATTTTCAAACAGTAGTATCAAAGAAGATAAATTTGATCTGAGGATGAATGTGGACAGGTATTGAACTATGAACTTAGCACAATGCTTGTCTTTGTGGGTTCTTCTGGCTAGGCGTGCCTCTCCTCCTTGTCATTGGTTTTAGTTTCTTAAGAGTAAGATTCTTTCTATTAAGTGAGAAGACAAAAATTCAGGCTAGTATTCTATCAAAGTGGAAGTATGGCATGTGAATTTTGATTTAATAATCAACCTTGAGAAAATCTAACATTTATAAACTAATACTTTTTTCGTTCTAAAATAAATGAAGCATTAATGACCATTTAAGGTCGTTTCAAAATAAACATAACGTTATACGTACTTCTCTCCATCTCTCTCTACTCATCACATGGATACCTTTTTTTTTTTTTCTTTCTCTCAATCTCTCCAATTCCCTATGTTTTATTCAAAACAGAATGAAAGAAGTACTTATTTTTATATATCAGTAAAAAAAAATTGTGGTTAAACTAGGACATGTAAATAGGCGCAAAAATCAAATTGTTATATTTATTATGTGATGAAGGAAATATCTATATAAATATATTACCTCAAATTCATATACTAAAGTTTTAACCACTAGATCAAGTTGTATTTAGTGTTAACATTTTAAAGTACAATATTAATAAAAGAAAATTTTCCTCACCCAGAGCATAATCCGAACCTGATAACTAGTTAAGATCTACAAGTTGGTTAAGGGTTAAGAAAATGATTGGTCCTAGTCTAAGTTCTCCAGGTCCTAGCTAGAGTAGTAGGGCCATGAATTGCCAGTTATTCCATCACTTATTGAGAATTAGATGTAATGTAATGTTTGTTTAGAGATAGATATCATTACAAAGAACCCTAAAGAGTAAAGACAGGCATACGATGAATAACTTTGTGCGTTTGGGAAGCATGCAACGCGATGTACTGTCGAAAAGAAAAACACATCAAGGGTTACTTCTTTTAAGTATTTTCTTAGACGTGCCTAATCAGTACTCAAAATATCGAGCATGATAATTAGGTTTTATTAACTCAAAAGCAATTGTTATACACCAAGTAAGTATTGATCCAGTGATGATGGGGACTGGCTTTGGTAGCACGGACCTGTGTTCGAATTCCTGCAACACCCTTGGGAGAGAAATGAAATTTGACCACCCCAAACTTGGCCTCGATCCGGATGTACTCCGAAACACAATAATTTCATTAACTTTCACTTGGTAGAATAACTTTGAAAATAAAATAGAAGTCACAATTTACATCAATTCAAAAATAGAATCGTTTTGGGAGAAAGCACAAGTAAATATATGCATCTTGAAGTTTGTATATAGCCAATTATGAATGTCCTTTTGGGAAAAAAAAAGGAGAGTAGTTTTTATCATAAAATATTGAAAGTTTATAATTTAGATTATTAAAAATTAAGTAAATATAATAGTCAAATTAAAAAAGGGACTAGGCATCTACTCATCTAGCCCCCAGGATTCCTAAATGCTAGCATATATATGTATATCATAATATATAGATAAGAAAAAGCTTTCTCACCTTACAATAATATATACATATGAAGATCACATACCTATGTCTAGAATTTGGAAAAAAAAGAGTAGGAATATTTAACACTGCCCCAAGACTACTAGCACAATCACTATACCACATGTCATGCATGGTTAAAAAAAAATTGTTGGACCTTTTAAAAAACAGTAAAATTTACTCTTTTACCAATTGTGACTTGACATATATAATATGGTGAACTGTCCAAATTTAAGAAACCAAAATTTTGGACCACTTATCTAAAATTTGAAGTGATGATTAATCAGGAAGTACAAGAACTCTTATAAAGAAAAAAAAGGCTAGCAAATAATACAATAACTCAAATTTGTTTGTCATGGACCCAAAATTTTTATAACAAGGAAACTCTGATCAGGCACAAATTTTTGATTAATACTTCCCTCCAAGTTCAATTAATGTGCACAATATGAAACAATTATTAGATCATCTATTGAATCCTTCCTTTTATTTATGTATACATGGAATGCCAGGCCAAAATAAAGAGTCAAGATTTTAGATAAATTAGGGTTTTATTTATTTTTCTTTGTAATAAATGAATAAATGAAGCACGGAAAAAACTGTCAAAAAACGATATTATAAACAAACTCTATTTGGTAACATTTTTGATAATCTAGAGAAAAAGAATATCATGAAAGTTGTGAGTTCTACACAAAGTGAAAGATATATGAGAATGCTTCCACTAAGGTCATGGAACAAAAAAAAATTCAATAACTATTAGCCAAATATTCATCCTCTTTACTAAATAAACAAGCTCTATTATGTTGTTAGAATTCCTCTTTTTTCTAGACAATTTCTAGGGGTTAGCCTACTTCGATTTAATACTTAGATAACAAGATTAAGTATATCATATTATGTGGTTTGGATCATAGGATAATGTTCCTCTAACTAGTAAAAGCTTTTGTTCGCTTTTTTATTATTGTATCAGTTGTATAAACTACAAATCTAAGTAGATTAATGTACAAATTACATGAGAAAGGAACTTATGTAGGGAGAATATATATATGTATAGTATATCTGTTAGATAAGGAGAAAGAAAATATTCCCCCTCTCTCTCTTTTTTAAATCTTTTTCACTTGTAATTTTGATACTATTCATTCATATTTAGAGATAATTTTTTAAAATTTTCTCAATTTTTAAGAAAAATACATAGTCATTTGAGTTTTTTTGTTTGATTCGTCTCAATTAATTAGTACTTTATTAATATTCTTATTATGTTTTTTTTTACTAATATATAGTGAAAGATATTTAATTTCAAAGAGGTGCGTACACTAGGAGACGCGCACAAAAAAGTGTCAATGTTAATTAAACTAATTCATTTGATTGAAATATGTTTTTGGAGAATGTAGAGGAGGTGGACATGGAAACATGCCTATGATTAATTCTATTAGATTTTTTTATCACGGTAAGAAATAGTAGTCATTTTAATTCGGGGGTAAAAATGAATTTCATTAAGACTTTTTGCAAACTAGTATAAAGGTTATGTTTGAGGAAGCATTTTAGAATTAAATGATAAGGTGATAATATATTTTAAGTGCTAAAATAATTAGTAGTGTTTGGGGATTATCTAAAATAAAATTTCAGGTGGTCAAACCGAAATTTTGAAAAATCTTTTTTAAATTTGATAACAACTAATTTGCCAAAATAATTTACCAACTTAAACAACTAATTTTACAAACAGTTAAGCTAATAAGATACCTTATTAGCTTCAACTTTATCTTATAAGTTTCAATTAACTTATCAATTTCAATTTATTTTAAACTAGTATTGTCAAATGGAGCCAAAATATAAATCCAATCTTTCAAGAATACCTACCAAATTTCAGCTGGAGACTTTTTTTCCATTATTTTATGTGTGTCATATTGGTTGATCCAACCCGTTACACGAAAGAAGACTCTCAAAATTTTCAAATAATCTGTCACCGTGCAAAATCTCTGGATGTATAAGGATCTATTAGGTGTAATGTATACTTTAAGATGCATTATCTTTACCTAATTTGATTTTCACTTAACTTACAACATTGAAACTAACTAATTATCTATGCTATAGCCCTCTTAACTAATCAACACTTCCTTTCAAGAAAAAACTAATCAACACTTAATACAATACTTGTATATTGAACTTGAGCAACCAATGATGTCTTGGCATAGTGATTAAGATTGAGGTGTTGTGAATGAAAGGTCACAGGTTCGAATCCCCCCTCCCCTTCTTTGTACTTTGTACCGCCTTCGTGGCTCATATGGATTTTTAAAAAAATATTGAACTTGATCAACTTTTATATTATTTTAAGTGTAGCTTACTAACTTATTAATCTTGTACTTAAATTCTTGAAACTTATTAACAACCTTGAACTGAATTTTCAACATAGATAAATACTACCTCTTTGAACTTAATTTTGCTGAAATAAGTGAAAGTAAAGTATGAAGCACATTAGTTGTTCATTATGACACCTTTGCACTCCAGATTAACCTGGGCATAAATGACGGCTGGAAATGTGGCAAATAAAGTTTGTAAGGCTTAAAAAAAGACGAGGAATTTATTGGAGACACTGACAAATTAGTGTAGTAAAAGAGTTAAATGAAGGCATTGGTCTGGGTAGCAAGGTTGTCGCAGGAGTGTCATGCTTTAGAAGGACAAACAGCCCACCAGTCATATATATACACTGAGAAAAAACTTTTGATAAACAGAATTAAGAATCACAACTTTTGACGCACAAATGACATGCATGCATAATGTTCCTATTTTATCCCATAGTATTAATTTCATATATTCTACTAGTAATCCTACTACTACAAGTCTACAAGCTAAGACATAGGTTTTAGCTACTAATTGTAAGTAGCCCATATAGTATAACCTAATTATCAAGCATCTTACTCCACACTAGATAATACTTTGCCCCCCCATACCTCACCTAGCTATATGTGTAGGCTTTATATAGGCACCCACTTCTTTGTGTAAAGAGAAATTATGGTGGCTTTATTTTAGTTTTGCATATCAAACTTTATTAAAACAACCAACCCAATCCAAGCATTCTAGTCTAGTCCAAGTCTAACCTTAATTTTAGTTTATGGTTATCATCATTAGCAAGCTAAGTACTCCTTAAAGTGAGATAATTGTGGTTATACTGTTACATGTGCTTAATTATAGTCTATAGAGCTCTATCCACTTGGGTTGTTTGTGTATCTAACTACAATGAGTTTATCTAACCATATATTTATATTATTAATACAATTTTAAAAGAACAGCAAGTGATAGCCTAGTGGTATCGGCATCACCTTCGATCTCAGAGGTCATAGGGCCGAGTCTCACCCGGCCCCTTGCAAGGAAGGATCCCTAATTTCCCCCCTTCCTTGCAAGGGACTTCATCTTACCTTAAAAAAATAAAAACAATTTTAAAAAATAATTAATTCGTATATTAATCTTTAAAGTTGTATATATTAAAACCGTCAAAAAATACGAATATTACATTATTATTGATTAAAAGATCGGAGGAGTACTAAGTACAAACAACCTTAGAAACCATCTTAGAAGAGTAGCAACACGCATCTCTTGTCCATTTATAGGTTGTAGGCTATCGTCATATTCATTAATGACTCATCAAATCCAGTAACTACACTAAACAGTCTCTCACTTTTTTAAGCTTCTTGATTTGGAACAAGTACCCCCTCTTCCTCGTCCCTTACTTAGTGATAGCTGATGCCTTATGTTGCTACACGCATCATCATCTATCGTCGTCCTATCTATATCCCAAATCAAACACAAATGTCGTCTACCGAATTTTAACAATTATTGTCCATTTTAGGACCACAATATTTTTAAAACTAACTCGGGTATACATGTGAGTTGTCTCAAATTAAAAAAAAAAACAGACAGAAAATACTGTTTATCTTATAATTTATAGGAACTGCTCATATTAGTGTTGAATCTCATTGATAATTACATGTGAGTGTCCCACACTACTGGAGAAAGAGGAGAGACTAAACCACTTTACAAGCTTTGGAGTTACTCCTCATATCACCAATTGGTTTTAAGATGGAACCTCCTTGTGCTTGTAAGTAGGCTAAACTCTCCTCCTCTTTATTGCCTATTTCAGATAATCTTAAAATTGACATGGTAACAAAGCCCGGGTTGCTCGATAAGATGTCCAACCCCTAACTTTATAAGCTTTGGAGTTATATGATATATTAGACTTTAAGTTTCTCATTACTACTTACCTCTTTTATGCATATGCATGCTATTAGTACTTGATAATGGTTGCAGAATTGTTACAATCTATCTATATATCAAAGAAATTCATATAATTATATCAATTAAGTCTTATTAGCATTCTTTATATCCTAATTGAGAGCCTTGTACATAATATATCAACTAGAGTATCTAGTCTAGTGTATTTGTGATAATTACTTGTAGACGTGAAAATAAAGATGCTTATTAGCATTTCGGTTACCTCAAAGATACAGTTTTAATAATATTGTTACATTACTATTACCCTTTTTTTCTCCATTTAAGCTATGTTTTCTTGATCTGAAATAGGTGATTGGTATGAATCTATTAAGATATAGTCTTGATCTAGTTAATTAATAAGAAAAGCATATTCATGTGAGATTTTGTTGGAACCGTCTCGTCATGTACTTTTCAAATATTTAATTTTCATAATAACTAAGATAAAAATGAAGATATTTGATTTTAAGTGTAGAGAAATAAAATATATTCTCATCCGGTCTGGTATATATGATATGGTTTTGACAAGAATAAGTCATACGTTTCTAGAATAAAGTGAAGAGAATATACACTTAGTAGGATCTTATGACAATATTCTATTGATCTAACTTTGTCCCCTTTATCGATTCAATGTAGGATTTTTATCGTGACAATCTTGTAATAGTTGTTAGTTGATAGCTAATTACATTGATTATTTTAAATAGATAAATGTATCAAGTGGTTGTATGATGTTTGATGGATAAGTCATAAGTGATAGTTGATTGTATTTTAACCTAAATGTCATTTCACCTCAACATGTTTAATCCTCTCTCACCAAAAAAAATCTCCTCCCAAAAGCATTTTCAAAATTAGCATATTAGGTCTAAACTGCTCTTTCATTTACTATATATCTACCAATTACCAAACACCAACATCAAAGGATTTTTAACTTGTCAATCCTACGATCAAATCCTCTAATATAAACCCAATTCTCTATTTACAAAGTAGAGCCATTGTAAAGTATCAACACATTGAAAAACGAATAAATCATACGTGGTCATCTCAATATAAGAAAGAAAGGATTAGATCGAGAATAAGAATGCAGGGCCGTTCCTGATAATTTTTGGGTCCTAGCCGGACCTAAAAACATAGGTCCCTATATGAGTCGATCCTAATATTTTATAGGCCATATAATTAAAACCTTCGTACCTAAAACTATAATCTATATTTTACTAATGATACCAATAAAAAAATAAGCACATAATATTATTAAAAATTGTACAAAATAGCACAAATTTCACTAAATATTCAAAAAGTGTATCAATTTTTATTTAACTGGTCATAGTTAATTTCTTTTTTTGGGCCCCACACGATCGTGGGCCCTGGGCGGTGACACTCCTTGCCTACCCTCAGAACCGGCCCTGTAAGAATGTCATAATCTATTAAATTAAACTTGATCACCCAATATATATACTTGTAAGTATAACACTACATATAACTTGACATTGTCAACTTTTAAACAAAGGCATTACGGTCATGATCATATACCATACGTACCCATCATTAAGATGCTAATGGACCAACATTCCTAAAACATATAAATACGAGAAGTAAAAACAGTGTCATTAATTATAATAGTAATATTTAAAAAAGCACAAAAAACTCAGGATCTTTATTGGTTTTAAAATAATGGCTCCAATAATTTATGATCACTTTGTGCATGCATTTCCCAATTCCCATATGTCTAAAAAGCAATTACTGCTACATATTGCTGTTTATTTGGTTGGCTCTTTTAGCTTTTATACATATATTGTCAAATGTCAACTAGGTAGGACACTTATGAAGTACTCCTCAGAGAAAGTTATAACACATATTATGGTCTTATCCCTCTCATTCTCTCTGGCTGCAAGTACAAATAGAGTTTTTGTTTTTATACATTTGGCTTTACGGTTCAAATTGTGGTGTCCAAGCTAATTTATGTGCACTTGTATATCAGTCTTCCAAGTACTTGCATAAGCATCGTACTACTAATACGTTGGTTTATTATATGCATGCATGCCATCCACCTTCTCTTGGACCACTTTCTCACAATATACATTCTCAGCCAGATCTATTGCTTCTTGAGTAAGCGATTTAAACGTCTACAAAACTAAAAGGATGAAAGTAATTCAATGATTCAGCCTCAGAACCTCTCCCATTGGATTGGATGAATTAGGTGATCCAAATGTCTTAGATTTTGCAGGAATCTCTTTATATGGATACAATGAGTAGAAGACAAGTTTTTATGTAAGTAGTTGCCTATGCAAAACTTAGAGGTGACAATTATTAACACGAACCACCAATAAGGCTGAAACTGACATAACAGGAACACGAAATTTTTAAGGACCTCTCTTAGTCTCTTGGATGTTACTTCCCAAATGAGGATGATTATTGTGTAACTTGCTAGTTTGCTCTAACTCTAAGGACCCTTACCTATGCTAGCAAGTGTTGAATTGTTCGTTATTGTGCACATAAAAATTTGTCCTACATTACAAATGAGAAATTACCCACTTTATAAGCTCGAGGAATCAATAATCATCCTATTATCAATTAGTTTTGGGATTAAAACTCTTTTTAAGTATCATGGCTCGAACTCTCTTCCTCTTTAATTTCTTGGATTTAAATTATCCACTTATTTGAGAAATCATTCCTCCTATTATCAATTGATTTTGGAATTAAATCTCTTTTCGAATACTTGTAATTAACTTGTAATTGGTTTGAACTTACTTCCTCTTTCTTGGATTATTACGCTAATAACCCTTTTTCATATCTTATAAAATGTAACAACTCCATCTGCTAACCCTAATTAATTCAATGAACTCGATATTTTTTTTAAAAAAAACTTAAAAGAAATTATGGATGGTGACTCTGTGTTTTGCGAAATTCTATATGGTGAATATTTTTTTTAATTCTAGATGGTGACCCTTCTTAGCTTTGCATAAAGTAACTTCCATTACTCTATTCTCTAAAGTTTGTTAATAAATTATTATTTAATAGAGAAAAAGGCTTAATCGAAGTTTAAGAAAATAAGTATCCAAATTACATTAATAAAGTGCATCAAGTAACTTTTGTAACATTATCAGTGAGAGCCTCCCCCGTCTTCTTAGATCTCATGCACCATACGTACTCCAGCAAGCCAGCCATGGGTCTACTAACGCATTCACGTTCTCACAGCCGAACCGTCGCCTCTGATAACATTTGTTAGGCCCACGAGTTCACCTATTGCTCTACAGTTAATATGATATTGTCCACTTATTTGGTCCAAGCTAAGGCGCACAAATTTGTTTTTGAACTCCTTCTTAAAAGGTCTAATGGAGTAGGTAAACTCTTGTAAACTAGGCAAATCGATCTTTCTTATCTCTCCAATGTGCATCTTGGGATATACCCCAACATACAATTAGAATTTAGGGAAAAGATCCCACCGCATTGAAAATTTATTGAGAAAGGGAAACATATATTTTATTTTGGAATAACTTTTTTTATTAGATAACGGCTTGTAAATAGAACTTAAAAAAGGGTCACAAAAGTTACTTTATACACTAGTGGAAAAATGAAGAAGGGTTGCGCTAAAAAAGGCATGTAGGGCTGCGCTTTTTGACAGCAACCCTTTAAGTAGCAGCCCTTCACTTTTTAAGTAGGGCTGCGCTAGAAAAGCGCAGCCCTTAAGCTAGAAGGGGTGCGCTAGTTAGGAAAAAGCGCAGCCCTTCTAGCCCAGAAGGGCTGCGCTAGTTAAGAAAAAGCGCAGCCCTTCTGGGCTAGAAGGGCTGCGCTTTTTCCTAACTAGCGCAACCCTTCCTACTAAAAAAAAAATAAAAAAAAAATTTTTTTTTTTGTCATTTTTTTACTCATAATCTCACATTTTCTGAAATTAAACAGAAGAGAAGAGAAACGAAACGAAAATACTAAACCCAAAACAATAAAAAGAATGAAACGAAAATGAAAAAAAGGAACAAAAACTAATATACAAAGAGAAGTATCAATAAGTATACAAGAACATTAATCAAAACAAAGATGAAAATACAAGAAATTATATACAAAGAGAAGTATACAAGAACATTAATCAAAATAAACAAAGAGAAGCATACAAGAATAACATTAATCAAAATAACAAAGAGAAGTATACAAGAACATTAATCAAAATAAACAAAGAGAAGTATACAAGAACATTAATCAAAACAAAGAGAAGTATACAAGAACATTAATCAAAACAAAGAGAAGTATACAAGAACATTAATCAAAACATATAAACAAAGAGAAATATACAAGAACATTAATCAAAACATATAAACAAAGAGAAGTATACAAGAACATTATAGATCTGAAAATACAAGAACTACAACCTAATAATGTTTAAATACATAAAACAAAACCCAAATACATAATTTAAGGGGAAAAAAAAATTTCGGAAAAACTTAAAATGGCTATTTGGAGGCTTAAACGAACTCGGATGGCTTAAAAAGCCTAAACGTTACGGCGTAGCGGTGAGTTTGACTCGTTGGCTCGTTCCGCTTCCGAAAATGTATCACAATAGGCAATCGGACTCCGTCGCCATGTTTAGTGCAAATCATTTCACGGTTTTTGTCGCAAATGTTTATGGGAGTTTTTAGAGAGAAGAGAGAAGAGAGGATGAGAGAGAAGAGAGAAGAGAGGATGAGAGAGAAGGAGGAAAGGAATAATGAGGGACGTGAGAGAGGAGAGAGAATGAGGGATAATATATTTGACGAATCCCCGCTCAATATTTCAAAGCCCGCGATTCCGAAATTTCAAATTTTTTCAGGAAGGGCTGCGCTTTTTTAAAAAAGCGCAGCCCTACTAAGCAGAAGGGCTGCGCTTTTTTAAAAAGCGCAGCCCTTCACTTAGTAGGGCTGCGCTTTTTTAAAAGCGCAGCCCTTCTTACCTACAGAAGGGCTGCGCTTTTTTAAAAAAGCGCAACCCTACTAGTGAAGGGCTACACTTTTTTTAAAATGCGCAGCCCTTCTACTTAGTAGGGCTGCGCTTTTTTAAATAAGCGCAACCCTTCACTAGTAGGGCTGCGCTTTTACGAAAAGCGCAGCCCTTCCTGCGCAGCCCTTTATGTTTTTTCCCCCTAGTGATACAAAGTTTAGGGTTACTATCAAGATTACAAAATATCACCATCTAAAATTTTAGGGAAATTCTACATGTTATCCCCTAACTTTTAGGTTTTTTACATGGTAGTACTTCTTAAAATTTTTTTTTTACTTGGTAGCCCCGAACTTTTAGTTTTCTACATGGTAGCACATGTTAAGTGAATTACGTTAAGTTGTCATTAGTTTAAACATTAATTAAGCTAACACGCAAATCGAGACTTTTTCGACAACCGAAACGAGTATTTTTGATCATTTTTTTTTGATAATTTTGGCCTTAAATCGGGTCCTTAAGGGCCAAATTGCCCCCCTAAACCTAACGTGAGTAGTTTTTCTAGGCATTTGAATTGAGATATTTCCATACACATACGTAAATCAAGGTAATTTTTGTTAATTTCAGAAAACTTCTCAATTTTATGGCTAGAAAAAAATTTCATTCTAGATATTAGGTGGACAATTATGTCCTTGAAGACTCGATTAAATGTCAAAATTGTCAAAAAATGATCAGAAATACTTGTTTTCGATGTCGAAAAAATCTCGATTTGCGTACCAAACTAATAAATGTCAAAACTAACGCCAACTTAACGAAATTCACTCAAAAAGTGCTAACTTGTAGAAAACTTAAAAGTTATGGGTTACCAAGTATAAAAAAATTTAAAAATACTATCATATACAAAACCTAAAAGTTGGAGGCTATCGTGTAGAATTTCCCAAAATTTTACATAACACATGCTCACCTTCTAAAATCTCGTAAAATTTTCAATGAAGGAGATTTGTGAAATAAATAATTGAACCAGGGAAGTTTTTGTGAAACAATTGAACAAGGACAGTTATTGTACTTACCCGGAAACTTTGTGATACGCTCATCGGCTGAACTTAAAGAAAGATATGAGTATGTTACCTATATGGGTAAATTCTCATGCATTTACAATGTCAAATAATATTTGATTTATCATCACCAGTTTTGAATTTTTGCAATCTCCCTATACATTTGGAGTTTCAGGTTCTTAATAGTCTTTAGAGTCTGAGATTAGACGCGCTAATCGGATTATTAATTAACAATTGGTGTATTGTGATTTGTTACGAATCAGAATATTAAATTGTTCGAGATGTCAGCTATTCTTAAATCTTAACTAATAATGTCGTTCATTTTTAGGGTCTTCGGATGAAGCTTATCTTTTGCAACTTCTGATATACATAGACCGAATCACCGAATAGAACTAAGAAGGTAAGTAATAAAGTTGTAATAAGTTGCCCAAGTTCATAAAACACGCTAATTAGGTAATCAAATTGAGCATAAATTTTAAGGCAATTTGTGTGAATGCATTGTACACCTCGATCAATTCTCACGAACCTTCAAATTTGGCATTAGTATTTAGTACTTCGGCTGAACAAAGCAAGTAGGCTTGATGGACGGATCAAATATATTGGGGAGAACGACTTGTATAGTAATAATATATGGAGGAAATGATAGAAGAAAAGATGTAAAGTATTTGTTTTGGGGGATAGAGACTAGAGGGAGCACACAAATATGGATATATGTAAGGACGAATGCGCAAGTGTTGTACAATTGTAGCAAGAAAACAATACAAACAAATCTAAACGGAGAAAAATCAAAGCAAGAACAAATACAAATTTAATGTGGAAAACTTCTCTCTAATAAGTAAAGGAAAAGACAACAAAAAAATTAGATTTTCTTTGAATAAAAGACTAATCTAACAATTGGTCCCTAATAAATTTATCGTCCATCAGTCCAAACATGAAAACCTGAAGAAACAAAATGCAATATAGAATGTAATTGATTCATTTAAAGACTACATAAAGGTTAGACACCAATCACTTGAGTAGTCCAAGTTCGCTTGATCTTGGGCAATGTATTAGTGGTTCCAATTTTGGATAGTAGGGGTAAGCAGAAAAACTGGGTACCCGTTTCCAAACCCAGAATCGGCTGGACCTGGTGGATCCGGAACTGGAACTCGTCCTGCTGCGATCGGGTTTGGGTCCAAATCTAAGTATCAGGTTGCAAGTGCTTCCAATTTTGGATCTGGTACCCCATTAGATTTCTAGTAAATCTAGATAGTTGACGAAACCAGGTCTCGGACTAAGAACCTAGTGGGATTTTTTCATATATGATAAATAATTTAGTCTTAATACTTATTAGCTCGTCAATAGAAATTTGGCCGAAATTATATCAATGGATACTTATAGATATATGTTATGGTTCTTATTTTAGTCTTTATTAAGCATAAAAATAAAACAATTTAGCTTTTGAATGCCATTGGGTACCGGAGACCCATTACTAAAATCGGTTCCTACCGATTCCAATACCAATTTTAGAAAGTCACCTCTAGTCAAAATCGACATTACATCATACTTTCAGAGAATCGGGTACTCATCGGTATTGGAACTAGTCCCAACTGGTTCCAAGACCAGTTTCAGAAAATGACTCTCTGGTCCAACCAATTCCAATTTCAAATTTTAGAAATCGATTCTAACTGGGTCTAGGTCTAATTCCCGGAATTTCGACCGGATACCCAGTTGTCTTGTGCTCAATCATAGTTCCTAGTACAGATTTGCGAACGAGATGTGTTGGCAACATAGGGCAAAGCCAATAAATTAAAGGGACGTACATTATGAAATAGTATGAATAACCAAACTAATACTATAAGTTAGCCAAAATAAACTAGCTGGTTGGCTCGTTACTATTTGTCAATTATATTATTGTTGTACAAAAAAAAAAAATGAGTAGAGTAGTCCCCCACTTTATAAAGGTGTACTTCCTTAGGCAGGGTTTTAAAGTAGTGTTTTCAAAAGAAAATTTGTATCATGTGTTTATGTAAAAATAAGCAAATATATATATGCGTAATTAATGACGACCATAAATACATAGTAAAAAATTATCAGAAGAAGAAATGGGGGAAACTGATACGTAATTTTCAAAGAGTTGTAAATTATTTTTTTTCTCTATATTAATAGCTTTTCGTCTTGTGTACTGTAATATAGGGGTGTACCTAAAATTCAAAGTGTGGAAAATTTTAAAAAGCGAAAGGACGCGTGAAATTCACTCCATTCCCCTAGAGAGCTAACTTTATACTTACAAAATGTTGCATTGCATGGACCACGTTGATAATAGTCATTGTTATTGCGCCCATCCTATTCTCGTGAACCCCCCTTCCTTCTTCTTCTTACCTCTATCACTCACTCAGATCACCCTATCTTAATCTTGTGCATATCGTCCCCCGTTAAGTCCACATGTAGTTACCACATACTGTTTGTCTGCTTCAAATTACACACTCACTTCACGTCAACATATTAATACTTACTCCTCCTCCTTGTCTTTTTGTTCCATCTGTTCTCCTTCATGCGCACCATGAAAAAACTTACCCGAGTTTATATTTATTTTTGTATTTATTCACTTATGTAACTTTAAATGTAAATTAAAAAAAAAAACTACATATATAAAAGGCAAAATTGGCCTCAAAACGCTAAACTATAGCGTTGGTGCACCAAACAACTTCAACTACGACTTATAGCTTAAACACCACAAAGTACGGACCTAAGTGCAATCCGTACCATAATGACGTTGATGATCAAAATTCTCACGGGCTATAAGTCGATTGTTAGATATTGGACAGTCATAGAAGCATTTTCCTTGATTGTGGTTGAACTTTCAAGTAGTTTGGACTACAATAGGCAATCAATTACACTGGTATTTAATTTTTTCTTGAAATTTGAAAATGAAGCTGAGCTCATGGTTGTTATGTGGATTTCCCTCTTTCAGAATTTAGGATTCATTTGGGAAGAAAGAGGGGATTTGGGGAAGTAAGGGCCTGTTCTCTTCGGCATAAAACAGCTGAACTGAACTGAACTGAACTGAACTTATCAAAGCTGAACTGAACTGAACTGAACTTATCGGAGCTGAACTGAACTGAACTGAACTTATCAGAGCTGAGCTGAACTGAACTGAACTGAACTGAACTGAATTGAACTGAACTGAATTGAATTGAATTAAATTGAATTGAATTATATTACATTGAAATAAATTGAATGTAATAAATATATAAATAATATTTTAAACAATAATAATATGAATATTAAATAATAATTATAATGATAAGTAATAATAATGAATAATAATAATAGTAGTATTTTGAATATTTTTAAATGACTGTTATAAATAAATAATATTAATAATCATAAATTAATAATAATAATAATAATTAATGATAGTAATTAATTAATAATAATTATTTTATATTATTTGTATTAATATATTAATACTTGACGATGATATATAATAACAATAATATCAAAGAAGTAAATTAATATTACTATTTTCATAATTAGATTTAATAATTTAAAAATATTTAGTAATAAAAATAATGATTGGGTTGGACCGCGAAAATTACATCATAAACCGTCTTGACGCGATTTGATTGGTTTATGGGCTAAAAAAAGTGGGTTTATTTGTGCTTTGACCTAAACCATGTTCCTCCTAATAATAATAGTAATAATAATTAGTAAAGCTACAATAAAAAAAATATATAGAAACAACAATAATAATAATAATAATAATAATACTTAATAGTAATGATATATATTTAAATAATAATAATAGTAATTAGTAAAATAAATTATACCAACATAATAATAATAATATTTAACAAAATGGTTATAAAAGAATAGAGCTGAACTGAACTGATCTGAACTGAACTGATCTGAACTGAACTTATTGGAGCTGAACTGAACTGAACTGAACTTATTGGAGCTGAACTGAACTGAACTGAACTTATTAGAGCTGAACTGAACTGAACTGAACTGAACTGAACTGAAAATAAGCTGGGGAGAACAGGCCCTAAGAGGGAATTTGGCGAAGAAAAGCTTTGGGTTCAGTTGAGGAAGCAAGGAGAAAATGAAGACATGCGTCCCTTTTTGTTTTAGTAAAAAAATAGGGTTAAAAAAGAAGAAAATAAGAAAGGACGGAGAATCCAGTGAGAATTCTGAGCACCGACTCCATTTATGGTATGTACTGCACACAGGTCTGTACTGCACACAGGTCTGTACTTGGGGGTAAGGGGATAGCATGGAGAAAAAAAAAACGAAATTCTCCAAATCCCAAAAGGAGATGGCGGTCTCGGCATACGCAACGTGGGTATTTTCAGTAACGTTCTCCTCATGGAAAAAATGGATAGGATTTACAACAAGTCCCACCTCTTAGTAGCCAAGGTCTTTGGTGTACCAAACCAGAGTTACAAATTGCATACTAGAAAGGCTCATCTGTCTTAGGGATTTCAAGGGTTGTGGAATGCAAAGTGAATGTTACATACCCACAGCGCTTGGCATGTGGGGAATCGTCAACACATTTTAGCCTCAATGCACAAAAGGGTTCATGGTCACACTCGTGCCTTTCGCGATGAAGTTACCCTATCTCAAACTGCAACACTCCGTGTAAGCCACCTGATTCACTATCAACCACTTCAATAAACTCTTTACCACCAACAATGCCAGAAGTATTCTAGGGTCTGACCTTCTCCAGACCGAAAAACCACCCGATTCCCTCTACTGGCCTCATACTCGCTCGTTCAGCGAACATTAGTACCAAGTTAGCTTACTTATCCTCTTGAAGGAACAGGATATCAGCAGCATGAATGCTCTACAAGATTCAGTTTTTTTCAAATACATGTGGAGTTCGCGCAGCATGCCCAAATGGAAATTCTTCATATGGAAGTTGTGGCACAACAACGTTGCAGTGAAAGCTAATTTGGCCAGAAGAAATCTAGGGTCAACAACTGCATGCCCACTTTGTATCTCTCCTGTTGAGGACATCGAACACTGCACTCAATCTTGCCCTAGCACACTACCAGCTTGGTCTTCTAGCCAGTTTACCTTGGATTATAGATTGGAACCTCATGTTCCTATACAACAATGACTAATATCCTGGCTAAACAAATTCGGCAGAGTAAATAAACAGGGTAGCACTCGCCTTCCCACCTTCATTGCCACACTATGGAGTATCTGGCTTACTCGAAATCATGTCGTTTTAAGGCAACAATCAGCCAATCTTATCACTATATCTGAAACCATAACTGAATCCTTCCGACAATAGCAACACTTTGAGGGAAACTTCGATCTAATGAGAACCTCGCCCACCCTTATTCTTCTCCCCCCGGATTTTCTGATTGTAACTCTAGGGATCCTAACCTATGGGGTTCCAGCAATCCCACTGCTCATTGATGGCTCTTGGGACCATATGACCCAACAAAGTGGATATGCTTGGGTCCGTGACAAGGATGGGAGCCAACCTATGGAAGGGGAAGGAATTTGCGATGGCCAACTCTACCCTTTAGACTGAGGCTAAGGCGGTGCTTAGGGCGCTAGTATGGGCCACCTCCAAATGATACACACATTTTCATATCAACACAGATTCAGCATTATTGGTTCAGTCTCTCTGATCTCACAAAAGGTTGGATATCTCAATCCACTGGACGGTAAGTCAAATCAAACTTTGGGACGCCGACTATAATAACTCCCTGTGGTCAAAGTATCCAAAGCTACAGTAAAAAATGCTCGTGACCTAGCACAGTGGAGTCGGTTCAAAGGTAGTGTTTCTATTAATATTTAGATTGTACGTTTCTCTTGATGTCAAAAAAATAGTCACCTTTTTTTCAATCTTTAGTAGTCCTAAATGTCAAACCTTTTTTTTTGATGTTTAAGCAAACCTAACAATGAACTTTATAAGTAGCCTAATTTTCGTGCTAACATGAGCATTTGATCTAGAGACAAGTTCCTAGGAGACGAGGACTCGGGAGTGCCACTACTCGACTACTCCTATGTCTCCTTTGGATTGTAATATGAATTCAAGCATTATTTTATTGATAGTTTATTGAAATTATTAACTATTTTTTGAGGGAATTCAACAAATTAACTAATTTGCTCCTCCAATATTGATCATGAATTTTAATTCTAAAGAAACTACGCCTCAATTCTAGGGGTATGAATTATGATGTCATGGGTAACGTTTGGAAATAAGGGAAAGAGTTTGTATTACGAATTTTGTGCTTTGCACATTCATTTCGTATTGATTTGTCGCCACACTTGGGTTTACTCATAGTAAGTCTGATCATTCCTTGTTTATCTATCAGAATGGTTCTGATCTGGCTTATCTTCTGCTTTATGTTGACGACATTATTTTAACTGCTTCCTCTGATGCATTACGTCAGTCTATCATGACAAGTCTTAGCACTGAGTTTGCCATGAAGGATTTTGGGTCCTTGAGTTATTTTTTAGGCATTGCTGTGACACGTCATGCAGGTGGTTTGTTTCTGTCTCAAAGAAAGTATGCTCTTGAGATTATTGAACGTGCTGGTATGGCCTCTTGTAAACCATCTCCTACTCCTGTGGATACCAAGCCCAAGACGAGTGCTCATGCGAGCACACCTTATGAGGATCCTTCTCATTATCGTAGCCTTGCAGGGGCTCTTCAGTACCTCACCTTCACTAGACCTGATATTTATTATGCAGTCCAGCAGGTTTGCTTGTTTATGCATGATCCCCGGGAGGAACATATGCATGCTCTTAAGCGCATTGTGCGCTACATTCATGGGACACTTGATCATGGTCTACATTTGTATCCGTCCTCGACATCATCCCGTATTTCTTACACAGATGCTGATTGGGATGGTTGTCCTGACACTCGTCGTTCCACATCCGGCTACTGTGTGTTCCTTGGGGATAACTTGGTCTCTTGGTCTGCTAAAAGGCAACCTACTTTGTCCCGTTCTAGTACAGAGGCCGAGTACCGTGGTGTAGCCAATGTGGTTTCTGAATCATGTTGGTTACGTAATCTTTTACTTGAGCTCCATTGTCCGATTCAGAAGGCAACTTTGGTTTATTGCGATAATGTGAGTGCTATATATCTTTCTGGTAATCCTGTCAACCATCAGCGCACTAAGCACATTGAGCTAGATATCCATTTTGTTCGCGAAAAAGTTACCCGTGGTCAGGTCCGGGTCTTACATGTGCCTTCCCGTCACCAGCTTGCAGATATATTCACAAAGGGCCTTCCCTTGGTTCTTTTTGAAGATTTCCGTGACAATCTCAGCATTCGACGACCTCCCGATTCGATTGCGGGGGTGTGTTAGAATAATAAAGAATATTTAATAATATTCTTTACTGTAAATTAAGTCAACGTTTGTTATACTTAGCTTGTAGCATATCTCGTGTAATTAGGCTTGTATTTAGGCTATTAGTTAGCTGTTTCCTATTCTGTAGCTATAGCTTGTATATGTTGACAATTTCATTATGGAAATGATCAAGGGAAATCATTCTTTCAGATTTTACTTTAAACCTAAGGTGTTATATATATAGACATCCTTAGAGTTTTACACACCAATTGTTGTTTTTACTAGAACAAGAAAATCAAACTAAACTCTGATTGAGATTATTCTATGGTCTTATCGATTAGTGCTCAATATCTGATGTTGATTGATGGCTCATTCGTCTTGATAAAAATTGACATATTTGCAACCAGCAACAAGCAAATTTAAGACTTGCCAGCACTTTGGGGACCAAAAGCTAATCATTGTACTCCTGTTAATTAAGCTAGCTAAATTCATGCACGATAAGTAATAAATTTATATATATATATATTATATATATATATATATATTATATATTAATATATATATATATTATATTATATATATATATATATATTATATATATATATATATATATATATATATATATATATATATATATATATATTTATATATTTAAAATCCAAAGCAAACAAATGATATGCTGCCACATGTTTTCTCTCCCTCCTCAAGCAATTGAGACAAATTAAATAATTAAAATATGTGGGTTAAGACTCAAACCCACAACCTCTCCTTTGAGGTATAAATACACTAACCAACTAATTTTACAAGCTCATATTGATTTTTTTTAATTGAAAGTAGAAGTAATCATGCTTCTTAAGTTGACACAAAAATTGCACTCCTACATTAATTGACCTATCAAGTATATGACTAATATATTAATATATTCGTATTACAAGTTACATTACCTATTAAGTTTCCGTTTACCATAATTGTGATAATAAAATATCAAATCAACTTTGTAATTGCATTATGAAAATTTCTAATGGGCCCACCAAACCTTAATTTATGCTTAGCTCTGTACAAAATAAAAGATACAATATTACCAATCTGAAGGAGGAATTTGAGAAAAGTATATTGTAGTTAATTTCAATCAATTACAGGTAGGAATGCAAATTACGTACGTGTCTTTATGATTTGAAAAATAATACTTCCTCCGTTTTTTATTAGATGTAACACTTTTCAAATCACGGGCTCCTAGGTAATTTTTGGAGTGGAGAGAGATAGAGAGAATGAAAAACAAAAGGGCCCCATGTGAACATGTAATAAGAGAGAGATAGAGAGAAGTTATTACCCAAAATAAAAGTGTAACATCTAATTTAAAATTTCCTAAAATAGAAAGTGTAACATCTAAAAAAAACGGAGGAAGTATGACAAACTTTATTGTGTCGAATCAAGTATTTAAAGGACCGATCCGTTGTATATTACGAGTTTATGCAACGGATAACTATTTTTCTTAAATATATAAACACTTATAAACTTATATAGGAGTGATTTATTTAATACAAAAAATTACCATTTAGACATGAGTAACCTTTTGTCCTAAATAGGTTACTTTTACATATATACAATTAACTCATTTGAGGTAACCAATTATTATTTGTTTGAAAATGACTCATCTTGACTTAAAAGAGTGACACATTTTGTGAAAAGTGAATTATAATATTTAATTTATTATGAATCCGGTACTCAATACTAATTAAAAGTTATGAAGTATAGGAGGTCGTCAACTCGTCACGTGTGAAATCTAAATGTATACGCTGATATGGGACATATAATTCAATTAATTTTATTAAAAAATAATAAACGAATTATATACCATGATTTGGGACTTCATTCGAGGCAACACCTATAGTTAATAATAATAAAACAAATCGCCACTAATGGTGTAGAATAATGTTACGTTGCAATAATCCATGGCACGTAATACTAATAATCTTTGATTTTTTGTCTTACTGCCTTTTACTGTCTTACAACATATCTTTAATTATTAATATATTTACCTACATGTTAATGATTTAAATATTGTATGAAAATTAAATAAAATATCATTTGATAATAATGTTACTTTTTATAAGCATATTTACAGGTATAAGTGAATTAAACTGGAATAAACTTTGCCAAATTCAAATGCATTTCAAAGTTTTTTGGATTTGAGTCCAAATCCAATCCAAACTTTTTGTGAGTCCAGTCCAGTTCATTCTTGAATTTTTTTCTTGAGTCCAAATCCAGTTTAGTACGATTATTGTATAATATATTTTTTTTTTTTTGCCGATTCACAATGTTTTCTCATGATATAATCATTAAAATTTGAAAAATTGAACTCATTACATCATTCCATAAACTAAGTTATATTCTTCCTCTGTTTCTTTTTATTTGCAACAGTTTGACTTTCACGCTTGCCAATGCATAATTTCAACCATCAATAAGTTTAATTACCGATAAATAAAAATTATAAAAAGTATATATTCGAAAAATATACATTCAGACGAGTCTAACAAGATCCCACATGAATATGTTTTTCCTTAACTATAAATCACCAAACATAAACTAAGTAGAGTTGGTGAATAGTGTAAAAGTCAAACCGTTGCAAATAAAAAGAAACGGAGGAAGTACATTTTTAATGTCTAATAAAATGCAAATTGCATAATACAAAACGCGCCAACGGGTTAAAGTAACTTTTTTCCTTTTGAGTTTTCACTTGTCCCTTTGTATTTTGGAGGATAAGTGCAAATTCTGACACCAGGTAAAAAAATTTAAAGCGCGAATGTTAAAAAGTCTAATTTTTTTTTTAAAAAAAATGTTAAGAAATATATTTTGAGTCCACTTTTTTGGATTGGGTATATTATATATTGTACGCTAAAATATTTTTTTGCCTGGATTGGACTCATTGGACTTCAAAAGTATGAGTCAAAATCCTATATGAAAATATTTGGACTTGAAAATTTGAGTACAAGTCCAGCCTAAACATTTTTCAGTTCTATCTAGTTCGACAAATGTAACTGGGTTGTATTGAACTCTTAATCTTTAATAGTCCACTTACACCCCTAACAATTGTTATGCTGTCACATGTTCCCCCCTCTCAAGCATTGATACAAATTAAACAATAAAAATGCGTGTGTTAAGACTCGAACCCACAACCTCTACTTTGAGATACAAATACACTAACCAACTAAAGCTTATATTGATTTTTTATTTTAAGTAAAAGTAATTATGCTTTTAAGTTGACACACATTCGGCTCCTACATTAATTGATCTATCAAGTAAATGAGTAATATACTAATATATCTCCGTGTTACAAATTATATTACCTATCAAGTTTCAGTTTATCATAATAGTGATAATAAAACATCAAATCAACTTTGCCGCATTACAAAAATTTCTAATGGAGCCACCAAACTTTAATTTATGCTTTGTCTTTTACAAGATACAAAAATAAAGTATTACCTATATGAAGGAGAAATTTGATAAAGTAGTTAATTTCAATCAATTATAGGTAGGAACGAAAATGGAACGTGCCTTCATGACCCGAAAAATGATATTACAAACTTTGTCGTATCGAATCAACTAATTTAAGGATCGATCTATTGTATGATATGAATTTGTGTGCTGGTAACTGTTTGCCATAAACAGACACATATAAACTTATATAAGAGTGATCTATTTAAGATAAAAAATTACCGTTTAGACCTGAGTAACCTGTTGTCCTAAATGGATCACTTTTACTTGTATACAAGTGATTCATTTAAGGTAAAACAACTATTTTTTATTTAAAAATGACTCATTCTAACTTAAAAGAATGACCCATTGTGTGAAAAGTGAATGATATCACAATAAATTTATTGTTCACTCGAGACTCAATAATAATTGAAAGTTATAACATTAGAGTTTGTCACGTGTCATCTAAATATATACGTTGATATAAGAGCATATATAATTCAATTAATTTCATAAAAAAGTAGTAAATGAATTCTACGCAATGATTTAAGGCTTTTCCCGGGACAACAACTAGTTTACCTTCAATACACAAATTAAATGAATTAAGCAAAGATTTTGCGACGAGGGAGTTATAATTATTATAATACAGTACTATAATATATTCCTTGTAACAGTAAGACAAAAAAAAGAAGTATCATCATCATTTATATCAGTTAAATGGTGAAACAATCAAGTTTTGGGTTATAGTTAATGGAAAATTCCACCATAGTATAGAAGTGGAAAAACTTACCTGCATATTGCTACAGTACTTTTAACAAGAAAGCTAAGGAAGAAGAAGAAGACTATAGCTGCAATTTACCCTATATGATCATATTTTAGCAATAGGCGTGGTTCATCATTTCTAGTGTATACCCATGCATTATTATTATGGAGGGAGGAGAGAGAAATAGTGATGAACAGTGACCTATCAGAGAGACAACTAATTTTTTTTCTGGAAAATATTTCACTTTTAGTTTTAGGCTTATAGCACATGAGAATAGCAATGAGAAACATACTCATCTGTCTCTATAATTTTTTCTTGAAAATTGTTTGGACTCTAAACCTCTAATACTCAGATCTCGACTTTTTATTAACACATAAATCCCACGTTGCATAATTTATCGTACTATATATGTGTACTCGTCATTCGAGTGTATCTAAAGCAATGAGTTTCGATGACTTTTAAATGGTACGGGATAACATGCAACACACAAATTAATACACCTGTCATGTGAGTGAGGTACATGCATGTATAATTACGTAATTCAAGTGTAGAAATCTTTACCACTAAATTAAATTGTACTTATGTATTTATAGATGAAGAGGGTGCTTGTTTGTTTTACATTGATAGCCATTTATCTTTCATATATTATGCTCTTAAAAAACTAATATTTAGATCTTTCAAGTGAGAGGAAGCTATTATCATCCTTATATATTTTCTTAGTATATAATGGATTCAACATAATACTTATCTCAAAAGAATATTTAAAAAGGTTATCCCGCAAAAAGAGAAAAGGAGGATCAAACCTATATATTGAGATTAGAAAAAAGGTTTTTTCATTGTAAATTAATCGAGAAACAGAGATATATAGAACAAAATGTTATTCAATCATTTATGAATGCAATGTGCATTAGCAAAAAAAAATTCAACGAAATACTCTATAACCTCTTGTGATCACAATCATGTATGAAATGAGATAATTTAAATTATAAAATAATATATATTGAATATATATCAATTGAAAGATACACATACTATTTTTTTTATTGATTCTAATATTTTCAATATTAGTTTCCACAACATCACCTAATTAACATGTACAGTGACTATCATATGATATAGCCATAAACTACTTCCCTTTCTTAAGTGATTACACTTTTGTAGTTAAAGGCCGTCGAGAATCTTTAATCTTTTATCAATTTGACTGTTAATTCTCATTAATCTATATCTAAATATATACTAGATTCTTAGCAGCAATCTTTCTATTTTTTTCTTGAACAAAAATCTACCAATTAGTGGGCTGCAGCCCAGGCGTAAAAGGTATATTAACAAGGAAAGTGGGCCAATATTGAACCCAACTAAATAGAATGGGCAATGGTATTCTGCACTAAAGATGTTTGGGCTTGCTGCCTTGCACCCTTAGTTCACAGATTGCTTTCACAGCCTAGCTGGGTTGTCTAGGAGTGAAAAAGTAATACTTCCTACGCCAGTATCTAATTGCAATACTTTCAGTTTCACCTCTACCAGTGTACAATTTACACTATTAATAATTTAATATCTTTAGTTATGTTTTAGTAAAATTTGTGTAGAAATTAGATATTAATAAAGTACACATTGAAGCGGATACTCAAGATCTCACATGATTCAAAAGCTAATTATGTGAGTGATTGTAAATAGTGTCAAAACTAGAAGTGTTGCAAGTAAACGGGAGTGCGTGGAGAAGTATGAGAACTTTTACAATGATTGTAGGGGATATTTTTTTGAGTGCCGAGATGGTAGTTGTTGCAATTCTAATGGCGAGGCTTGTTTTATAGTTTAATCCATTTAGTTACCAGGTTTATTTTTATATTAAAATTAGACCGTCTCTTTTAATAAATTTGTGTTTTATTTACCTTAAATTTAATATTTTAAGAAAAATTAAGAGAAGTTCATGAAAAATAAGATTAGCTTAGAAAAATAGTTTAGTCAAATTAAGAAAAGTTCAAAAACATAAAAAGAGTTCCAAAGGTTTAGAAAAAAATAAGAAAAGTTCAGAAAAAATAAGAAAAATTTTAAAAAGATGAAAAGAATAGATTCTAAAAGTTCTAAAATAGTATAATGACTATATCCAAAGTCTGTTTGTTTTACAATTTTCTCATTACAAACATATTATATATTCGTTATTTTAGAAAATTTTGTCCATGTGTGAAATCCTTATATATCTCAAAATTTAAACTAGTTGTAAAGACATTATAAGTTGTTGGGACAAATAGTATTGTCACTTATATTTGCAAATTTATCAAGCCCATGGACTGTTTTCACCAATATAAAAAAAGAGATATCCTCTCATGTAGAAGCTCTTGATTATGCTTATTTGGTGAGCATTTAGGATAGCACATAGTTGGTGAACCTTCAATTACACACAAAATTAAGATTTAAGAACATTCTAAAAAAAAAAAAAAATCCTTCTTTAAATAAGGAATGTTTTAAGTTTGAACACCTTTAGGTTGAACATCTAAATAATTCAAATTGAATCATACTCTTAGAAGATTATTGATTAAGACCCATAAATCATAATGCGTTCTTATAATGGACAGCATAATGATGAAATTTGGTAATCAATAATTGAATACCTTGTTTTTCTTTTAAAAAAT
This sequence comes from Beta vulgaris subsp. vulgaris, assembly GCF_026745355.1. NCBI lineage: Eukaryota > Viridiplantae > Streptophyta > Magnoliopsida > Caryophyllales > Amaranthaceae > Beta > Beta vulgaris. The sequence continues at coordinate 10,016,312 of NC_079206.1, forward strand.
AATTATTGAATAATTAGTAAGGCCCTCTTGCAAGCCTGACCCTATCATGTCCAAAGAAGAGGGGCCTAGCCCCCTAGGTGTTATGTGGGCCGTGTCTCTTTTTTTTTCCTGATAGGGTGGGCCGTGTCATTACGTCTTTAGACCAAGAAGGTCCAATATATTTTAGCTTAAAGCTTTTTCTTTCTCTTGCTTTGTTCATTAAAACTAGTTATTGGGTCCGGGTTATGCTCCAGGTAAGAAAAAAAATTATTTATTAATATAATACTTTATGATAATAACACCAAATACAACTTAGTCTAGTGGTTAAGACTTTAGTATATGTATATATTGGACAATTCTAGTTGAGTAACAGATGTGTCACATAGAGTGTAAAGATTGTCAAGCATGCCTTTTAATATATTTGTATATATATATATATATATATATATAATATATATATATATAATATAATATATATATATATATATATATATTTTCGCTCTAATTCTCACTATACATAAAGTACGCCTGAAAATCAAATATTAAGTGGTTATATATATGAGAATTTGATTTCCATGGAAATAATCATTTCTTAAGAATTTATGTTCCTTATGTGAAATAGCCTGAAATATGTTTGGTTGACATCAAAGAATTTGCATTTTCCATGAATTGATGTGGGTATTGTGAATGATCAAGGGGGGATGGGTGAAGAAATTCCCACGTTTATTTTATGGAATTTCAATTTCTCAAGTAATTTTTATTCACATCATGTCAAGTGTCAACCAAACAAGTACCCAAATTAAAGAATTATGAGAATATCTATTGCCTACTTAATTTCTTGTATACCAAACAACCACTAATATATTCACGTTTTACAAAAGTACAAATACATAATTTTTAACGTCAGTATTCTCTACCTGTGTAGGATTAAATTATAAAAAGTTGATATTATAAAACTATATATTGGAATGAATATAACAAGATCAGAAATAACTCTATTTTTCTTTATGTGTTATAGATAATAGGACAAAGTTAAAATAAAATCTACAAAAAGTCAATATGGTACAACTAAAAAGAACAGAGAATGTGCATGATTAATGACTATTATTGTCTGATGGAGGGTGTATGACATACACAATTTGCACATAGTAATGTACTTCCTAAAGAAAAAATTGACAAGAACAATTCCAACTATGGACGTTTTACCATTTTTACTCGCAAGAAAAGATTATTTATGAGCAGTCCAAACTATGCATCAAATTTTATAAAAACGGTCCCAACAGGTTAATGACCTGCTGCAGCAGGTAAAACCACATCCACCATTGACCCAAAATTCTTGCCACCCATAAAACCACCATGACACTCCAGAAGCACCACCAACCTGCCGCTGGCACCCACACCTCCTGAAAAACCTTACCCATCAACTATTCCATCCAAAGCTCTCCCTCAAAACACCCAAAAACCCACCCAAACCACCAACCCCGCCATTCTCACCACCCTCGAAACCACTTTGATGCTCCTTGCTTGAATTGAATAATCCTCGCAATTTGTCGAATTCTATCCTGAATTTAATTGAGATGGCAAAAGTTTTTAACACCCCCCAAATCCATACAAGTCTAACTACGTTGCATTGACTTTGGGTGTCTTACCGCAACGGTGAAACGCAAGGCTTATTGAAAATAAAACATTACTTTACTCTTGATTATGAAAACGAAATTGCAGCGGAAATAAAATGTTAACTTAACTATATCTCGGGAATCACCATTGACTCCTTTTCATTTAAAATAATTAATAACTAAGTAAATCATAAACAAACTCTAGAAGGTTCAACCAAGACACTTTAAAGATTTATAAACCAAAGAGTATCCCATGTATGCCCGAACTCATGCAGCATCATCAACATACCTAATTTGCTCCCCATTGAAATATCAATGGTTCATCACAGGTCAACAAGCAAACACAAAAACAAACAATCCGTTATGCTGAGTACGTACTTAAACCGTTAAATAATACACTAAGGATAATCAAATAATAAGAACCATTCCTAGACATGATACTACGAGAGTATTATTCATTACTTTTATAATTCAATTGACAATGAACGGGCACTGTCATATTTCTAAAATCATCCGGGCTACTTAATCCTCAATAGACAACTTAGTTTATTAGATGGAATATATATGCGGTTTCGTTCTGCTTCACACCCATCATCTTAGTATGCATATATAACCCCCAGATCGTACGAAATCTTCCGACTACTTGAGTTATCAAAATTTATAAGGACGCAACTGTTGTCACAGTATGCCTGCATAGTGTAGATAAAGTCCCACACTCCCCCCATTGTTCACTACTTGTAGGGATTCCAACCACAATTTTATCGTCAACCATCCTTCTTAGTGACATTCATTCATACAACATCAAGCATATATATGATTAATAATTCCCCTTAGGTACATTACTTAAGCCCTTAGTTTAGGCAACCTCGCTCTTGTAACATCCTTGCTACGACAATAAATCATAGACAATGATGGAATTGGGACTGTTTCTATCGATTTTTCCAAAAAAAAATGTTGCCTGTTAGAACAAGAGATTCGCAAAGGCAGAAATAGAGCTTTCAAAACTGTGCCGTGGTAGGAGACCACTGACTTGAAAGCAATTATGGCCCGACACTGGTGGTTATCGAACGTGGTCGGAATGCTCCCCAAGGTTAACACAGTAGCTAAGTATGCCACCACTAGCAAACTGAGCTTTGGAGATAAGCACGAAAACCCAGGAAGAGAGAAAAGAAGAGAAGGAAGAAGAGAGTGTTTGTTTTTGTGTATCTTTGACTGAACAGAAGGCACTGATTTTACAGGGAAAAATCAAGCCAAAAACGGGCAACAATCAAGACAGAAATCAATGGGCGGATAATTAGGGATTGCCATGAATACTGTAACGGTAAAAACGTTACAGAATTCCAACAGCCACACACGCGTAGCTCCCGGGTCCACAACTTTAGTTAAGTCAATTCCCCAAAGCCCAAAGCCCAAGGCCCGAGGCCCAAGGCCCATGGCCCGGTCCGGGCGGGCGGCGCGCGCGCGTGTGATAGCAAGCCCAAACCAAACATATCATCCAACCACAAAAGCATCTCTAGAACAACTCAATAGATGGAAGGAGGGAGGGAATATAAAAACATGAAGAGATTCCCTCCCAAAGCAATGTGGGACAAACAACAAAATGAGCCAAGGCTTTTCCAAGCCTTAACTCCAACAATCCCCCACAAAGGCTCAGAAAAGCAAAAGAAATTCCTGTGTAAGGAAAGGAAAGTACTTAAGCACCAATATCTTTCGATTTGAATTGATGCATAGTGAAATGAGGCAAAACTTACTATCTAGTGAGTGAATTACTCTTGAACTCACCAGAGTTCCGTTGAGACCCCACAACACATACCTACCTTAAGATCGTGCAATCTCGCGATACATCACAAGCGCTTTATAGCCATGCGCATCCTTGGGTCTAATAAGTGCTCTAGAAAGACAGCCCAGTCTTTCATAGAAGGCGGCTTAACCTCCACACTTACGTAGGTAGTCCATCAAGTGTTTCTCAATAACACCACCCCGGAGGGATAGGAACTATTAAGAGCAAAATGCTCAACCTCTCAATGTATATCCATCAAGTGCGTCTCAGAAGCACCACCAATAGGCTATGGATAAAAGCACTACCATGTGTCATAGGGATGGGAAATGTAGTGCAAGTTAAGATTTATGGCTTCGTTTGACCTCAAACGGTATCCATCTTAAAATCTCAACCAATGGGCTTTACCCCATCCCCCTCGACGACTCTAGGACAACTCCCCTAGATAACCCCTTAGTAAAGGGTCTGCAAGATTTCTTTCGGACCTCACATAGTCCAAAGAAATCACCCCATTTTTCAGGAGTTGTTTGACGACTCCATGTCTGATCCGTATGTGTCTCTTCTTACCATTGTAGACACTGTTCTTAGCAACACCAATGGCTGCTTGAGAATCACATGAAGAGAGACAGGTGCACCCTGTCCTCCCCCTAAAGGAACATCAGACAGCAAGTTTCTCAACCATTCAGCTTCTTGCCCTGCCAACTCGAGGGCAATGAACTCAGACTCCATGGTGGAACGTCTGTTTCGAAGACTTCCACGATATAGCACCACCACCAAGGGTAAACACATAGCCACTAGTTGAACTAATCTCATCATTACCAGATACCCAGTTTGCGCCACAAAATCCTTCAAGAACAGCAGGAAATTTAGAATAGTGCAAACAAAAATCAACAGTTCCTTTTAGGTATCTGAGAAGACGATGAAGAGCACTCCAGTGTTCATTACTAGGGTTATGTGTATATCTACTAAGTCTACTCACTGCATAAGCTATGTCAGGTCGAGTACAGTTCATGAGGTAATCAAACTACCTATGATTTTCGCATATTCACCTTGAGAGACACTTTCACCTAAATTCTTGGTCAAATGAATACTAGAATCATAGGGAGAACTCACTGGAACAACATCAAAGGAATTAAACTTTTTAAGCACCTTTTCCACATAATGAGACTGGCTAAGGGAAATGCGACCGGAGACTCTCTTAAGTCTGACTCCTAAAATCACATCAGCTTCCCCAAATCTTTCATCTCAAATTTTGAAGACAGAAAAGTTTAGTATCATTAACCACCTTTAAGTTGTTACCAAAAATCAGCATGTCATCCACATAAAGACATATAATCACACAATCTGATCCTATCAATTTTGAATAAACACAAGAATCAGAGTTGTTTACAATGAAACCATTTGACACAACAGTACTATCAAATTTTTCATACCATTGTTTTGGTGCTTGTTTGAGACCATATAAGGACTTCCTCAATTGCACACTTTATCTTCTTGACCAGCACCACGAAACCCTCAGGTTGAGACATGTAAATCTCCTCCTCTAAGTCACCATTCAGGAAAGCAGTCTTAACATCCATCTGATGTATAACTAAGTCATGAATAGCAGCAAGAGCAAGCAGGGTCCTAATGGTCTATCTTAGTCACAGGAGAATAAGTGTCAAGTAATCTAGTCCTTTCCTCTGAGTGAAGCCCCTGATGACAAGCCTAGCTTTAAACCTCTCAATAGTTCCATCAGGTCTAACTTCTTTTTAAAGATCCATTTACTATCTATGGTCTTTGATCCCTTAGGTAAGTCAGTTAACTCCCAAGTAGAGTTAGACATATGGAATCTAACTCGCTCTTAATGGCCTCTTTCCAAAAACTGGCATCCACAGATCTCATTGCCTCATCAAAGGTCTTTGGGTCCTCTTCTATCATGAAAGCATAAACTAGTTCATCACTCAACAAGTCAACACAAGAACTTTCAAGATAGAAAAGCAGTAACAAAATCAGAACCGAAAGTCTTTTGCTACTCTAGGTCTCTTACTTCTCCTAGGCTCATCTACGACAGAAGAACTACTAGCATGCATGTCAACTGAACTACTACTCAAAGTCAAATCACAGAGTATCACTAGTAGGTAGAACAACATCATGCGTAGAACAAGTAGATAAATCAACAGCAGGAGAAGAACAAGAAGGCACAGATGCAACATCACCTTTTTTCAAAGGAAAAACATGTTCAAAAAACTCAGCATCTCTGTACTCACAATAGACCTATCACTCAAAGACATGAATCTATAGCAGCATGAGCATAACCAATAAACAGCATCAAAAGTCTTAGGTCCATGTTTGACTTTTTATAGTCAGGAAGCCCAACTTTGGCTAGACACCCCCACACCTCAGAAAACTCAAGTTTGGAGGATAACCCTTCCATAGCTCATAAGGGGTCTTATCTAACTTTTGTGAGGAACTCGGTTAAGAACATGACAAGCTGAAGAAACAGCTTCCCCCCACATTTCATCAGGCAACCCAGAACTTACAAGCATAGCATTCATCATATTTTTCAAGGACCTATTTTTCCTTTCAGCTATACCATTTTGTTGGGGTACATAAGGAGCACTAAGTTCATGAATGATTCCCAATTTCTCACAATGGTCATTCCAAGAGAAGTTCTCATATTCTCTACCCCTATCAGACCTAACCCTCTTGATTTTCCTATCAAGTTGGTTTTCTACCTCGGCCTTATACTTCAAAAAGCTTCCCCTGCCTCACTTTTGGTCTTAAGAAGGTATAACTTAGTGAACCTCGAGTAATCATCAACAAAGGAAATATACCAGAATTTTCCTCCTCTACTTCTAGTGTTCTGAAAGTCAGCTAAGTCTGTATGAACCAATTCTAGAAGTTGGGTGGTCCTTTGAGTCACGATTTTGCAAGGTTTCTTGGTAAATTTTGCTTCAACACAAACAGGACACTTAGAAAACTCGGTTGAGGACAGATTAGGAATCAATTCTAAGGTCCTTAGTCTCTTAATAGAAGCAACATTCACATGTCCTAATCTACCATGCCATAAATTTAAAGACTCAGCAATATAAGCAGAACCACAAACAGTTTTATTAATAGCAGATACAGAAGAAGCAACATTTAAAATAAACAAACCCCCACTCAGATACCCTTTCCCCACAAATTCCCCACCACGAGTCATTACAACCTTGTCAGCCTCAAAAACAATTTTCAAACCAGCTTTGTTTAACAAGGCACCAGACACTAGGTTACGACGCATATAGAACATACAAGACATTTGAAAGGGAGAGGTTTTTCCAGAGGTAAGTTTTAGAGTGACCTTTCCATGCCAAGCACTCCAGCAGTTGCTCATTCCCCATGTAGACGCACTCACCTTCTGTTGCATCCTGGAAGTCATGGAGCAGCTCCTTGTTCGAACAGAAATGCCTTGAAGCCCCGGTGTCCAGAATCCAGTCAGAACGATTTTCGACCAGATTTGCTTCAACAACCACAGCAGCAATAACATCATCCGAAACAGCAAGGTTAGCTTGAGGAGTTTCTTTTTGGACAGAACCTTGGCGTTGAGGACATTGGTAAGCCTTATGATCAGGCTTTCCACACACATAGCACACAAAGGTCTTCTTTAATCTTACCACTTGGTTTGTTCACTTTTCCTTGCTTCTTACCCTTGTTGAATACCTTCTTGCCCTTACCCTTGAACTTATCAGAACTTGGCCAGCAACAGATTCCACCAGATTAGCTTTGGAAACATTGACAAGAGCCGAGTCCTGATTATCTTTGATCGGTTGGCCTCTTCAATCCTCATATGGCTGATCAGTTCCTAAGAAGAAAGAACTCTTTCCTATGCTTCAGATTGTTACGGAATCCCTCCAGGAAGGAGGAAATTTTCCAGCAGAACATTAGCCTGGAAAACCTCACAGATTTTCATGTCCTCATTTAGAACATCAGCACATAAATTCTCGTAGACATGAACTTGGTCCATGACAGGTTGTCATCAACCATTTGGAAAGACAGCCACTTTCCTACAACATATTTCTGTTTCCCAGCATCATCAGCCCCATATTTTTTCTCAAGGGCCTCCCAAATAGTTTAGATGACTTATGAACCATAAAAAATCAAACAAATTATTAGTCATCAGATTAAGGAGATGGAAACGAACTGTTTTATTATTCTCTTTCATATTTTAAAATCTGATCCTCATTCTGCTTAATAACAGCAGCAAAAGGAGAAGATGAATCAGCAGAAGCCGTAATGGCAGTGGGACAATCATTGAACAGGACGTAGTCAACATCCAATTGCTCGAAAAACATAAGAAGTTTCTGAGCCCAGCGTTTGTAGTTATTTCCATCAAGGGACTCAAGTTTGGACAGATGAGCCATTGATTTGGTTGAACATTCTGCCATTGCAAATAATAGTAATTGCTTTCAAATTGTTAGAACAAGAGATTCGCAAAGGCAGAAATAGAGCTTTCAAAACTGTGCCGTGGTAGGAGACCACTGACTTACTTGAAAGCAATTATGGCCCGACACTGGTGGTTATCGAACTGGCCGGAATGCTCCCAAGGTTAACACAGAGCTAAGTATGCCACCACTAGCAAACTGAGCTTTGAGATAAGCACGAAAACCCAGGAAGAGAGAAGAGAAGAGAAGGAAGAAGAGAGTGTTTGTTTTTGTGTATCTTTGACTGAACAGAAGGCACTGATTTTATAGGGAAAAATCAAGCCAAAAACGGGCAACAATCAAGACAAAAATCAATGGGCGGATAATTAGGGATTGCCATGAATACTGTAACGCTAAAAACGTTACAGAATTCCAACAGCCACACACGCATAGCTCCCGGGTCCACAACTGTAGTTAAGTCAATTCCCCAAAGCCCAAGGCCCGTGGCCCGGTCCGGGCGGGCGACGCGCGTGTGTGATAGCAAGCCCAAACCAAACATATCATCCAACCACAAAGCATCTTTAGAACAACTCAATAGATGGAAGGAGGGAGGGAATATAAAAGCATGAAGAGATTCCCTCCCACAAGCAATGTGGGACAAACAACAAAATGAGCCAAGGCTTTTCCAAGCCTTAACTCCAACATTGCCCATGATAAATCTTAGAAGAGATGAATATTTTTTTTAGGAAATGGATATTGTTGGTATTGCAAAGCTCACCCAACTTCGGTTGGAGGGGAGGAGGATTTACAAAGGAATTTAAGCTAAAAATCCAAATAGGTTATTTTAAGTCATGATAGGTCGGTTACTTTTCAAGTCAAGACTGGTCTCTTCAAAACAGAAGGTAACATTCAAACTAAAATGGGTTACTTCAATATAAACGAAAGTGATACATCTAGGACAATTAGTTACCGACTTACCTCCATATGACAAGTAACTTTTTACTTAAAAGTAGCCAGTTTATACAAGTAACCCAATTAGGATAAACGTTAACATTGTCTTATAATAAATTATTGCACAACCATTTCATACATCATTTGTGACGGTGACAAAAGCCAATATGTTATAACTATTTAAGAAAAAAGAGAAACTATATACAATAAGAGAGGATTTGGTCACGTAACATAGTAAATAAAGAAATAACACCATGACATTCTTTTTTCTTCAGTGATGCATATATATAGGAACTAGATATTCCCACACTCCTAATTTCTCTCTTTTTTTGTTGAAAAAGATGGTGAATAGGAGGCTAAAAGACTAGAACAACTGCATACATACAAATAGTACATATACACAACTCCTAGTCCTAGATAAGAGAGAAAAGATTGTTACATGCATGACTAGCTAGCTACATGATGGAGCAAGCATTGACATTATCATCATTGAACATGTTACTAACTTTATCATCACCACGAGATGAAATAGGTAGGGTGCCATGTCTATCACCAACATTATATCCATGTCGATAATAATTGTAAGACTCCTTGTAATCGTGGGTCCTGTCCTTGAAATAGTTGGTAGAAGAAGTGAAGTAAAGAGGAGGGTTAGGGTAAGGCCAGAACTCCGCTCTTTTTCCAGACCTTCTTATTGCTTTCAATACCTTGTTTCGATCCACATATCCTATTACCGTTACCTTTTCCATTGGTAGTTCAACTTCTATAGAATCAATTCCTGTACATCATGTATATTTATAAGGACTAAAATCATTCGTATAAACAATATAGGCAAGATATCAAATGCTTAATTGTAAAATTTAATTACTAATTAACTTGAAATATATAAGCAAATTTATTCTTCCTTTAAGTCTTTGTTTGACAAGAGCGAGAGGTAGTAGCTCAGTGGAGTACCACCCCGAAATCTAGAGCATTCTCCTAGGCTATTTAGCCTTGTACCCAGCCATTGAGCCGGTGTGCCCTGTAGGCTAGTAGCCTAGCAGGAGTTGGTCTTTGGACCAATTATCTTTTCAAATAATAAAAAAAGTCTTCGTTTAACAATTTTTTTTGTAAAAAGAAGCTATGAAAAAACAAGAAAATAAAATTTTCAAAACAATTACAATTGAATCAAAACTTTTTGGAGGAGAGGGGAATATTTGGGAGGGAAATTTTTACACGTAACTATATAATCTTTCCCTTATTGCTTCAAAATATTCTAATTTACTCTAAAATTGCTAAATCACTTAGAAGTAGTTAAAATCTTCATGAATTTTAAAGGAGCAACTTAACGTCTGCATGGTACATAGTACCAAAGTTTTTTCGGAAATCATAAATAATGTAACTATTAACTAATAACGCATATTTAAGGACACGACTCACTAAATTGGAGTAAGAAATTTAGAGGATTAAATTTCAGTTTGGTCACATTAAAAAGCATGGTCTTTCTTAGTCAAATAGAAGTATTAGATACATAAATTAGTAATAGTACTATAACTTTATAGTTGCCCCCATTTCAATTTGTAGTATGACCCAGCTAGCCGAAATGTAGACATCAGGGGACTTAATTATTGACGAAGTGAATGTGTTATCATCATTCCTCGATCCACTTAGTTACTTTCCACTTATGTTGGGTGCTTTAGTCATGACCTAGTCTATCCTTTTGCATAAACTTTAATTAAACTATAAGTAGTATCTAGGTATATTGTATTATATCATAATTTTCTAAAAAGAATTGACTTTTTCGATTCTTCTAAGAAATAAAGATTGAAGTTGTACTTCTTAATAGACAGTAAGACAATATTGAAATTTTCTTGTGTGTTTCAGTAACATTAATTGTGTATATATATTATACACTTAAAACTTACCTATTCATAAAAATTTCAAATGAGTAAATAAGTAGAAAATAACCTAAGTTTATCATACTTACATGCAGGTGTTTTGTGGATGTGTTAGTGTTTCTCGAGATTGAAAATGAGATTTTCAACTTAAAAAAAGATAATTAAAAAAGTATAATTCTACGTTTATGAATATGGCTATAATAATGAAAATTAAAAGAAGCGTTGTTTATGTGGCATCACAATTGTCCTTTTTCTTACTCCTACCCTCTTAGTTTCAAGCGCAAATTGTTATCTGAGATGGTGTTTGATATATACATTCCACTTATAATATGATTTACACAAGAATTAATAAGAGTTACAAATTTATTATTACTCTATGTAAGCTTTTAAAGTTAGAAGGTATATGAAAGTATCAAAATAAAATTAAGAAATACACATATAAATAAATTCAATGATTTAATTGGATTAGAAGATTGTATATAGGACCCAAATCCTTTCTAAATAATGAGAAGGTTGTACATAATTGAAAAGCATCTTATAGTTTCTTATATCATCTTTTATAGAATTTCTAATCTATTTAACCTTAACGTCATATTAAAGTTTTACTCCCTCCGTTTCCTAAAGATCTTCCCACTTACTGTTCCTACAGATACCAAGGAAAATCAAGTTGTGTGGGGCATGGTGTGAGTAAAGTAGGAGAGAGAGAGAGGTTAAGAGAAATAAACAAATAAAAAGGGGTTAAAGTAGGTGAGAGAAAGGGAGTAAAATTGAATTAATAATGTAATGGTGGACCATATGATAATGACATAAGAGGGTAAATAGGAAAATTTGTTTTGCCAAATAAGGAATAAAGCAAAAGAGGAAAGATCTTTTGAAAACACTCTTAAACGGAAAAAGGGAAGATCTTTAGGAAACGGATGGAGTATTCCATATACTTGTTTTAAATTTTAAGAAGAGGGCAACTCTTTTTACATGTTGATAAGTGATAACCAAATAAAAATAAATATGGTTTTCTAGAACAAAGGAGAAAAGTTGTACGTGTTCCACGCTTTCTTCTTTTTATTATTTCCATCTTTCTTCTACCATCACAAATGCAAAGCATTTATAACTAAAGGAATCTTTATAGTGGACTTTTCACCAAATCACCAAACCTATTAAGCAACAGCAATTCTACCGAAAGAGTATTTTCAAGACATAAATTAATATAACGTTCCCGAATTCACACTAATTTAGTATGTGCAATGATGAAATTGCTATTGGGATCTATAGCAATATGCTTAATACAATTGGAATATCAACTTTTCTTGGCTTTAATTTGATTTATCGCTTAAACAATTATTATGGGTCTTAAGGATATGTTTTACAGGGATACTCATCATATTGTGGTCTTTCTAAGTAATGCTAAGAATAAAATTTGTTACTCATATTAGGCAATTAACTACCTTGGTAAAAATATATATAAGACAAGTTCGGCAATAACTTCTTAAGTATTTTTATATTTGATCAAGTTAAAATCTACTAAACGCGAAAAATAATGTCATATCATGAAAGAATATATTAAGACATCTTTTTTAATGGCTAATGTGGTCATCTTGTCAAAAGCTAAAATAAGTAGTAGTTTTAGATAGATCTATTTTTTAATGTAACTTATGAAGAGATAACATTTTTAGTTATTCAACTAATCCAACATCTATCTTTTACCGAACACTAATTGTTTCATTTGGTCCCATCTTATTAGAACTAAGAGGATGTTTGGTATGGAAAATTTTGATCTAGGAAACGGATTCAAATAAGTGTTTCTATTTCTAATTGTTTGGTATGAGTGTTAAGTAACAAATACCATTTCTAAGGGGAAACATAATCCCCCCATTTGTTACCCTTATCAAACTAGTGGAAACAAATCATGTTTCCTTCCTCAATCATAATCCTCTCAATTGTTTCCATTCCACTAAGATACCAAACAACAATTAAAGGTAATGGTTATTATTTCCATTTCTCCTCCTTATCCAAATCATTTCCATTCCGTTTAGGTTTTCCATACCAAACACCCTCTAAGGCTCTAACACTATTATTCTCTATATCGTTATAGTAATTGTTTTAAAGAGCACAACAACTTTTACCCATAGACTTGAATTGTTCTCATATCACATGATAGCATATGAGGTACACACATAAACATGACTACATGAGAGCAATTACTAATTTGCCATGTTTGTGTGAACAGTATAATAATCCAGGATATATAATAAATGGAAATATACCTCTAAGTTTCAAAATGGCATCCTTGACAACCCTTTCACAACCAGTGCAGCACATGCGAACCTTTAGCTCCACAGTCTGCGAAACGAAAAGTAAAGAAACAATTGTGACTTGTGAGTGTCGTGTGACATTATATAATAGCAAGATGCCAATTTCATAGAAGTATATCAAAGTTAAAATTCTATTTGTGGATTCGTATACTAACTTTGTGCCGTTTGCTTAAGTCCCTTTTGAGTTGGGATTTGGCAACTATTATTAACCTATACTTGTTTTATTCTTGTACTTGGGATGTAATTTGATTCTAGTCAACTTTATAAGCTCTATAGTGACTTAGGAAGGAAGAATTAGAATATGATACTCCTTAATAATATGCACTATATCTTCATTTTATTACCTAGTTGCATCTTGATTATTCCCTTGATCAATGTTGAGAAAAAAAAAGAAAATATACTATCTCCATCTTCAATTAGTTGCAACATTTGTTTTTCTTTTATGGTCAATCAATCAAAGATTGAGAGGTTTATGGTTGAACATGTAATTGAAAAAAGATTGTCACTAAATCAATCATGTCAGCAAGACAGGAAGGATCTATGCATGATCTGACCCCGCATATGAACCTGTTCTTCTAGTATACAACTATTATTTTCGTTTCGGGATTGGATTAGGTAAGGGCAGCGGGTCCCCGGATCAAAGATTCAAAGCCGAGAATTGTTAGAGTGAGACTTTCTTTTACTCAACTTTCTCTCTCGTGCCTTTCTTCAGTTTGTTCCTGTTTGTCTATTCGGGACGAAAGCTCTTACATAGAGGAAAGAAAAGAGAATTTTGACTGACACATACTTTTTTATCCATCAACGTTGACCCTATTATTTCATTAATATATAAGGTTCAAAAATGTGTGATCACTTCATTACATTAGTTTTGATTTTGATGTATATCCTCATGCATGTCAACTTTTCACAAATTTTCTAATATGTAATCAAAATTTATAACGATCAAAACAAAGACACAAAGACATATTTCGAAGTCTAGCTAGTATTGCGATTAGATTAAGACAAAAGGTATAAAATATAATAATTTTAATTGGAAATTAGAAAATGATTCATACTACTCTCTTTCAACCCAAAAAAGAACAAAGAATTAAAGTCCAATAATGATTACGCACTAATTAACCAAAAAAAAAAACTTTAGGCGAAGGATTTGAATCTATAGTCTTAGCACGTCCAAGTCATATGTCAAAAGTAGAGAGACAACTGATCTTTACTACTCCATAAACAAGCATATCGCGAAAGGGATGCAGCTAATAGGGCCAAATTATTTCCCTCTTTTCCGGTTTCACCCCCCTACTATATTTGTCCACTACTTGGGCTTTGTAACTTTCACGAAGTACTACTTTGGTGGAGAAGTAGTGCTTGTTGCTAGTTTGCCACTTGATATAAGTTGTAACTAGTCTATAAAACTAATATGTTAACAGATATTTTTCGTAGAATATTTTATTCCATGTAATTTACATATAATAAAAAAGAAAAAGAAAATGCATTGCATAAAAATATAAGATTTGAACTCTTGATAACAAGCATATATGCTAAAATTTTAACCATTATACTTGATGTTATTATTTCAAGATAAAATTTTAATAAAAGAAAGATATAATTACTCAAAGATAGCCTGAAATTTAATACTAGTTTAAAGTTCAAAGAATTATACTCAATGAAGTACTAAAATTTCAAAGGGCAGACAATTAATACTGTCTAAGTTAATACTTCCTCCGTTTTTAAATAAGTGCCACATTTGCATAATGTTTACTATTTATAATTTAACCTTTAATTAGCTTTGGTGATTTATATTTTAGGAAAAACATAGTCATGCGTTATCTTGTTAGATTCGTCTGAATGTGAATTTTTTTAATATCAACTTTTTATAATTTTTACTTATTGATAATTGAAGATATTAATGGTTAAAATAATGCATTGGCAAACGTGAAAACAAGAAGTGTTGCACTTATTTAGAAACGGAGGAAGTATATTATAGAAACAATATAGTAGGATTGCTAGAAATTATTGTACTTTTCATTTTAAAACTTCTTTAGATAATATGCTATAATTATGGGCATGTTTTTTCGTGTAGTATGATTATTGGCAAATGATATCATGTGGTGGTAAATATAATAAAAGGACAATTCAAAAATTTTCTCATTAATACTACCTATGTTCCTTTTCAATAGTTACACTTAAGGTTGTTAAAATCGGGATTCTACTTTGAATCGTAAGGTGGTCTTAGAATCGGATCGTAAAATCGAATCGTAGAATCGTAAGATTCTATGAAAATGTATGATCTGAATATTGCTCATTTTCTAAGTTTAAAATGACTAATAATTGAAAAAAGTAGTTGTTTAGCCAATAAATAGGCGATATTGACCATATATGTCTATTAATAGCTTTGGTTTCTTAAATAAATTTGATTTAGAAGTATGAGGTTTCCGTTGGTACACAAAAATGCATAGAATCGTGTAGAATCGTGAATCGAATCGTACGACCATATTTGAATCGTAAAATCGTAAGATTCTAAGATTTGAATCGGGATTTTAACAACTATGGTTACACTTAACCTTTTTACGCATGTCGATATTCTAAAAGTACATATTCAGACGAATCAAATAAGACCCCACACGATTATATTTGCTCTTAACCATAAATCACATATGATAATCAAAGGAAAATTTGTGAATAATGTCAAAAGTGAAAATATAACTATTAAAAAAGACCAGTGATGTAGTATTATCTGAATGGGTAACGAGATACATTTTGTCTTATATTCATGAAATAGGAAAACACGGTTAAAATATTAAAATTATAACATTAACTATATCCTGTTTCTATGGGATAAAAGAGTATTACTAGTCAGGATAATTATCATCAATATTGTGCATAAACTCCAATACAATTAAAAATATGTTCGATAAATAACTTTCTCGTTAGTCTAAAAACCACTTTTTAGCCCGATTGGAAACGGTAAAAGTAGCTTTTTATCTTTCGGTAATCATTATGCCACGTAGAAATACAATTCGAAAATCTTGGAGATAATTATGAATTACGGAATCCAAAAATAACTTTCAAAATATTTTAATTAGTTGAAAAAGATTTAATTATACTACATAAGATTTACAACCGTGGTAGAATGTGAGGAATATCTTCTGATCATAACTACGGTCAACAAGTAATTTTGTTAAACATCCTCGCAAGTTGCAACACCTATTGCTAACCGACTCTAACTGATAAAGCAACCCGCCAAGTCAACAAGACGTTAGATCACTAACAACGTGTACTTGCTAAAAAAGACAAAAAAAAAGGTTTGAGGCAACGTAGTAAAGTTCTTTGTAATTATGGTAAAGAATAAAAATGCGTTACTAGACCAACACCTCTAGCAAATAATTTAATTAGTTAAGCTTATTAGTTGGTCTAATCCTTTGATGAGCTTAGAGGCAAGGGCTAAATAACTCCGATTCCACCCTTTACTTAAGTTTGATCCCCTAACGTCAAGGTTATGAGTGACATCCGCTATACAAACTTGTACTAAATACAAGTAACATGCAACAAAAACAAGTAAACGAAGGTGCATGGTTGAACAAGAAGGAAAGGGTGGTGGCAAACAAACCTGCAAAGAAATAGGTCGAGATGACTTGCCCATATTGTAGGAGAAATACTTAGCGTTGCTCGTAACGCGTAATCGATGATTATGGCTATGAGTATGATTACGATGATAGCCAAAGAAACCGCAAGAAAGGGTGGAAATGAACAAAGAGATGGCTCTTTTAAAGGTTTTTGTCATTACTAAGTCGTGTTGAAGGTGTATGTATTTATACGAATCGTGCGTATATTTGTAAACTAAGTTAAGGTTTATTGGTAAAGATATCAGAGTGATTAAGGAAAGATAAAGATGAAGAAAAGAGTAACCCTGAGGTTGAGGTAGAAGATATTCTTCTTGCTGTACTTGCACAGAGCATCGCTTCTCCCTTCCCTCCTTTTAATAATTTTCTCAAATAATATTCCAAAATTCCAAAATTCTATCAATACCTTAGGCTCAAAATCACTCCCTAATACTGGACTCTGAGGAGAAGATCAGCTGTTTCTTAGCTTGTGTTTAAATTTGGTTGTTTTGGGCTGCTTTAGGTATACATTAGTTTTTATCTACTAATGTTAAAGTTGTAAAATGCGCGCCCATGTGGGCTAGACATATTATTCATTGCTAGCTACCATGTCCTACCCTATGTCAAGATATATTATTGATGGAATGATGGTGGTGTAAAATATTAGTATAACATACCACCCTAATTCTTTTAAGTACATTTGCACTATTTATGTAGTTCAGTTTTACCGTTGTTTTCTTTATTCATACGTCATGACTATTGATGGGTCTGGACTGCATCTATTAAAAGACTAGAGTTTGGACAACTTACAAGGTTAAAGGAGGTTATAAAGGAACTTAATTACAAGGTTTGGACGACTTCTCAAGTTTAGTAAAAGTTGTTTATTCCTCTTTTCATGTTCAATGCAGGACAACACTTACACTCACATGTGGGTTGTTCGTGAGATCTCACATTCTAAAGAGATTAAAAAGATATAGTACATCAATGAATCATATTCCTAATTTAGATGCAACCTAAGATATTTGTATCTTGAACCATATCGAGTATTTGTTGTTTCAAATTGTGATTACACATTCTAAAGAATGTCAAATAGAGAAGGGGAAGGGGGTGTTTGTTTTGCTACATATATCGAAAAAATGTACAACTTAGGTATCTCAATTCTCAAATCATATCATACTTACATATACAACAATATTACAACTCAATAAAGTCCAAAAAAATTATTACAAGTCAATAAAAATGTAGCAATACTAAGATTGTGTAGGTATTAGCACTATGCAAGTATGCACATAAGATTTTCGTATAGGTTAAGTTAACCAAACATTTGCATACCTAATACTATTGTTTCCATCCAAATGAAAAAGTTAGCAGATTTGATCAAAAGTCCTAAAGAGACGGCAGAAAAGAAGGAACCGAAATCCCTTTAGGCAGGGAATAGTATCCACAATACATTAAACGTATAATTTATTGATATTATGCTTTCTAAAATTTAATTAAGAAGAGAAGAAGAAGAGAACCTAACACCCAAGCAAAGTGGTGACAATGGCATGGGAACAAAAGGGGTCACAGAATATCAGGTCTCCAATATGGGATATGAATGAATAAATTTTGTATTTAAAAAAAAAAAAAATGATGATATTTGGACAACATGAATGAATAGTTAGTAATCAAAGATATATCAAGAATGGATTCGAAAACCCGACATATATTCTTTAATATCTCCTTTAAGGGACACCTATCAATAATTTTTGCGTCTATACCACCTCGGAAACTCACTACTCCAACAAGCACCATCTATATATTATCTGCTCACTCTTAAAAGGTAATATTCCTACTTTTATCTCCCCCTGTGAAAAAGGCTTTTTCTTGTACTATTATCAATTCTAATTGTATTGTATAGATCACTCTATGGGATTCTTATTCTATTTCTACTTGGGTTGGGTTCTTCTAAACAAATATCCAAGTCAATTAGTACAAGTAATTGAACCTTATTCCTATCATACATCATGGATCAAATAATGTTAGAAAGTACTAATTGGATGATGCCCCTTGATCAAAACATGAAATTTTGGCTTAAGCTTTTACCTTTTAAGGGAGTGTTCAGCAATAGCTTTTGAGATAGCTTTTAATTAGTATTCGTATTGAGTCAAAATTTCGATAATGGTGAAAAATTGTGTTTGATGAATCAGTGATTGGAGTAACTTTTGGTGTTTGAACTAGTATTTTGGAAAAACTATAAATATTAGCTTTTGGGGGTAAAGGGAGCGTTTGGAGTAACTTTATTTTAAAGATTAAATATAGTTTATTTTTGTTATTTTATTTAAGCTAAAAGCTAGTTTCACCAAACACTAATTATCATAAAAGCTGTTTTTACCGTCAAACTCTAACAAATAATATTTGACAGCTGACAGGTAGTATATCAACTGTAACTACTTCTGCAACTAATAGCTACCGCAACAACTACTTTTGCTAAACATACCCTAAATAGTTTTTATTTACTCAATTGACGTACCTATAATATACAACTTTTTTTTTCTTCTGCGACATGTGGATTAAAAAAAAATTAAAGGATGCTTTCTCTTCACCTCAAAAAAATAAGTTTCAAGTTTAATAAGTTATAATCAATTCATTTAAGTTCATATTAGCTCAACTAAGTTTAAAGAAGTTTAATAAAGCTTAAAGCTCATATCAGATTTAGTAAATTTAGCTAAGTTTCACATAACTTCAAATAAGTTCCAACACCTTATTGAATAAAAACTTCAATAAGTTCCAATACATTCATGGAAATTCAGTTTAAGTGGATGCACCTAAGAAGATACGAATATATAATTGTTTGAAAAATGTGTGTATATCTC
The DNA here is from genome assembly GCF_026745355.1 of Beta vulgaris subsp. vulgaris. Classification (NCBI taxonomy): domain Eukaryota; kingdom Viridiplantae; phylum Streptophyta; class Magnoliopsida; order Caryophyllales; family Amaranthaceae; genus Beta; species Beta vulgaris. The sequence continues at coordinate 10,035,651 of NC_079206.1, forward strand.
TTTGTCTTCGTCTCACTAATGACCCGATTTTTATCGGCCGATGCACGAGTAACTTGAATATGAAGAATAGGCTACTTTTTAGCTCGGCACGACATTGGTCCTAAAAACATGCATGCCCCGGCCCAAACTAGTGAGTTTTGGCCCGAAACGTGCCACTCTTTTGGGCAAAGAACAGCCTGATCCATGATCATCTATAATCTTGATGTGTTGGGTTGTTGTTTGGTAATCATTTCTCATTTAATTATTAAGTAGGTATAATAAGAGTTAGTGCCTATCTTTGAGATGAAATAGAGAGATTGGGCCAGTGTGACAAAGAGATATTTCCTCCTTTATTTTTATATTACAACAATTGAGTTTTTATGCACTAGTAGAAAAAAAAATCATATTTTGCGTCTCCTCATTTGCGTTGAACATAAGAAAACCCGACGCCGGTGTTGAGGAACAGACTATTTGCATCGGATCAAAGTCGATGTACGATGCAAATAAAACAGCAAATGAGTAGAAGGATAATTTGCACTGGATGACTACGAGCACACGACACAAATGATAAATGCCAGAAGGTTAGTTTTAGATCCAAACTATTTACGTCGGACGGGCCATGTTGAAGGTGGAAATATGTGCGTCAGGTAGGCTTTCGGGTTTGACGCGAATCACCAACCAAGCCTGCCTACTTCTCCCCCTTTTTCTTTTGGACTTTGGAGTTTCTCGAACCCTAATCTCTCATTTCAAGCGCCCGCTTACTTTCCCCCCACACTATTCACTTATCGCTCTCTCTCTTCCAACGATTCTCTTTCTCCCAAACCACTCCGGCGAAGGAACACAACCGCTTAATTGTATCCCTTCCTTCACCATCGACTCTCTTTCTCTCTCCTCCCTTAACATCTCTACCTCCCCTTCCCAGATCTCCGGCTCGTGGACCCTACACTTCTCAAATCCTACTTCGCAACATCGTGGCCTTTAAATTCACATAATCATCATCATCATCTTTCTTGCGGCAGAACATCGTGGTGTTACTCTCACTCTCGTTGATATTATTCACGTCTCCACAATATTTCGACAAGAGTTGATGGAGATTTGAAAGCGGCGATAAAAATGGAGATTTAGATTATGGTTTGATTCTTAACACATCACTTAGATTTGAGGTTATATTTTTATGTTTTCCCCTAAATTTGATTATTTTAGTTTCCTTTTGGATCTATGTATTTCAAGTTATAAATTTGTAATTATAATTTTTTTCATAATTTAGTGTAAAGTGGGTCCTTTAAAGATTGGAAATAGATTTTTAAGTTCTTATTTGTGTTCGATCTGATTTTTTTGGGTTTCAATTTTTTATTTTGTTTTTGTGTTAGATCTGATTTGTTGATTATATAATTCAAAGCATGTCATGGTAATGAACACAAATAGAAGGAAGTTTAGCAAACCATGAACTCCTTAACTACAAATTTTATAATTTCGTATTATTACTGCCATTTGTGTCGCATATAGCCCAGGATGCGACGCAAATGTCTCTGCCACACTTGCTGCTTATGAACATGTATGTTGGACAGTCGTTGTCATGTGCGTTGGATGTTCCCCATGCTCCGACGCAAATGGTTCAAGAATTATGTCATCTCCTCATCTGACCCATATCTTGCAGAGGACATTTACGTCGAGGCCTGTAGCGTCAGACCGTTATCCGATGCAAATGATGGTCCAGCATCCGACACAAATCGTAGATTTTGTATTAGTGATGTTTGTTAATGCACAATTTTAACTAGTTATATCTTTAAAAAAAATTTAGTAAAAATTAAAAAAATTGATATTTTGAAAGTATAAATCAACATAAATATAATGGGTTTGGGTGGAGGTGGTGGTATAGGGGGAAGGAGTCGGGAAAGAAGACTGGTTAGCAGTAGGGTGGAATCTTCTAGTTCTTCTTGTTTGACCGAAACCAGCTCCTTCCTCTACTCCTATCTTTGGAGAGATCTGGCAATAGAAGGTGATAGCCCTGTATATTCGTTCCCATGGTTCGATCCTTCTTAGTAGAACACGACGTGTTCGAATTATGATCGCTTTTACACAAGAAAGGGGGACTGTTGGCCCTTACCGCCTTCCTTAACAAGCCCTCGACTCTCCGCCAGTCCAAAAGTTGCCCACTTATGTTAAGGATTTCAGGCTCATTGCTTGTTATCGTGTACAAAATTATAGCTAAAATCCTCACCTCCAAATCGATTTTGGAAACGTTTCGAGAACTCTTATGAGTTTAAGAAGCCATGCTGCTAACTCTCACTTTGGTCTTAGCGTGTTAGCCGCTGTCTCATTTCGTATAGTGATAACGTTTTCTCTTTCTTAGCGCTCCGCTATCCGCTTTATTCTCCGAATATGCGCATTGGAACTCTGGTTACGCGGCAGTTTCAAGAGCATTCCGCCAGTTTTTGGCGACTTTCACTTTCAACCTGGGAACCACCTGAAGCTAGCATTCCTAGGAATGGTAATGAATATAACATGTGCGTACCTTTCAGCTGAAAAGTAAAAGGAAACTTTTCTTCTACCTTCATGAGTCTTTAGGAGGGCTGAGAAGGTGCTCGTTTCATATCATACTTGACATTGCCTTGACTTTAGATTTGGTTGAGCCTCTGGACCGCCAAAAAAACAGTAGGAATCGAACCTACAAATTACCCCCTCATAGCTTTTGCGCTTTAATCATTCGGCCATGAATGCAAAAAGACTCTGTGAGAGATCTGAAGATCAATCTAATTTCATTGCTCAACGAAAAAAATTATGGCTCAATAAGGACAGTTGAAACAGGAGAAATCAGCCTGAGTTTAATTAGTCCCATCCTTATCAGTACAAGTAGCCAGAGGAGTGTATCGAGGGGGGGAAAGGGGAAGGCGTTACACCATTCATGCAGGTTGTGTGGCAAATGGTGGTGGATAGGCAATGGGGGGCCTTTGGACACACATCAACGTTCTTTTTCTATTTCGATTAGCGTATTCGTCTAACGAATTAGCCACGAATTTCTTACTGGTAGGGGTGTAAGCTAAGTTCGATTTTCGGTTTTGTTTTAGGGTAACACTAAACCAAAATAAATTCGATTTTCACATTTCAAGTCCAAACCAAACCAAAATTCATCCCAAACCAAATCGAAATTACAAGACTGAAACCAAACTGAAACGAGAAAACCGAAATTATTCAATGATGCCAAATATTATTTTCCAAATCTTACAAATGCTACTACGAACATTTCAAGTTCACTTCATCGAACGTAGAAGAATTACTTAAAATCACAAACCAAGTTCAGTAATAGAATTTAAGATAATTGATAAAAGTAGCAAAACAATGAAAATAGATAAAGAGATTACATGACATTCTTTGGTTTCATCCTCTCGAAAATATTCTAATTGTCTTCTTCCTCTCGAAAACATTCATTATACACCTTTTTTTTGTCTATTTTGAGCTCTATATTCAAAGTCCAGTACTAAGATTCTGAGTTCCATAAATGGAGTGAGAAGTAAAAAATAAATTGGGAGAGAGAATCGGAGGGGAGAGAGAGGGACTAAGTGGATGAGGATAGAGGACATTGAGAAACATACGAGCTGAGGAGGAGAACGAGAAGACCACAAGTTTAGGGCTCGACGAAAGAAAAAAATCATAATTAGTGTTTTTCTTAATTATTATGACAATGAACAGATAAAATGGGTTTACTAACGTGGAAAGGAATTGGTCTGACAAAACGGACGACTGACTACTCCCCTTATCTTTTTAAAACGTCATAACCTATAGGTAAAGTTCGATTTGGTTTAATATTTTCAGTTTTCAGAATAAAAAAACCGAAATATTAATTTTTTCCAATCGAAACCAAACCAAAATTTGAATAAAAAAAACAAACCAAATTATTAGTTCGGTTTGGTTTGGTTCGATTTCAGTTTATATAATCAAATAACTTACACCCCAACTTATTGAGGAAGCACCATCCAATAGACATTTGCAAGTGTTTTGTTTTGTTCATATTCTTGCGCCGAATGGCCTATCTACTTACCGGAAACATGTTGGGAGCCTTCGATTTCCATGCTATAGGGCTAACGCTTGTCGTCCTTCTGAAAGGTCCTCTTCTACGGCTCAAGGTTCAAGCTAACAGTTGGGTCATCAGAATAATCTTAAGTGCCAAGAAGTATTTCCAAAATCTTACTAGCTCACTCTCATCTCAAGTTCTAAGACTGCAATTGACTGCTTGAACCATAGCCTCCTCACGTGTCAGCAAACAAGTCGGGTGCTCTCCCTCTTCCCTCCCAAACAAAGTCATTCATCAATTGAAGGCATAGATTCTTTTCACCCCGCCCTAATAAAGCTTCTCTTAGGATAAGTCATCGCGTCACTACGGCAAGAGTGAGTCTTACAGTCCTGATCTTACGTAGCTCCTACGAGTTAGGTTTCAAACCCATCAAGAAAAAAAAAACCGACAAGTATACATTTCCCTGTCGTTCCTTTCCTTCGTCAAAAACTTAGTCCAAAATCAGGCTTCACGTTAGCTATTAATAGGTTGCCCTCCCGCCCCCCTGAGGTGCCTTTATTTAGATTCTTTTTTGAATTCTTTATCCAATGGAGAATCTAAATAAAAAAATCAGTAAGAACTAGCACTAAACTTCTTGAGCCTATTTTGTTTGATTGATCTATCCACCGCGAGAGTCCCCCAGTACCATCCGACTTCTAGAGCCGTTAATGACTGTCGTACCCCAGAGACAGGTTCAATCGTCTGACACGGGTTTTTGTGTCAACCAATTCAATGGAGGGATGAACTGACCCTTACTGGATGATGTTCATTTCGTAGCTTGATAGAGAATGGGTAAGTATTTCTTCCGATCTTTGACTCCATGGGCGGGTTTTCTTAATTTAATGTTATAATTTTTTTTCTTTCGTCGAGCCCTAAACTTGTGGTCCTCCTTTGAGTGTGGGTGCAATTCTTGCTCCTCTTGAAGATCCTTGATCGGTAGTAAGGCATTGGAAAGAAAACAACCCTTTAAACTTGGTTCAAGTCATGATTGGAAAGAGAGAATGTATAAGTATGATTAGAAGAGTAAGAAGGAAAAACTTATCGACATCTCCTTACGGTGATTCAATAGCTGCTGGATTGTGAACAAGAGCTGACGACACGATCGTACGAGATCACAATTCACTCAACATGACCATCCTGTGTGGCCGGAAAAATCCCAATAGAAAAGACCAATACCTATCCTGCAAGAGATAGCCGCTCAATATTTATAAAGCGGGCCCGATTAGTCAGTTGTCCTACTGGTATTTTACCTGAAACCTATTTCCGCGGGGGGCTGAATCATAAACGAGTAGGGTGACAGATCGAGATAGAGCCCCAGTGGGCCCTACTTCAACTTGTCCCCAGACAGTCAGCTCCACGACCCCCACATGACTAATTTTTTCTTATGAAAATTCACAATTCGGATCTTGATCTTTGCACACCCCTAATTATGTTAGCGAGAAAAGTATGAGATCAGATACAAATGAACGTGTGCTTTTATTCTCATACACCTAGTTTGAGACCAATAATCAATTAGTCCCCCTGCAGCCCTAAGGGAGGGAAGACAGACATAATCGTTGTTGGATTGGCTTTACTTCTTTTTTACGTTTGACTCGTGTGGATCCATCTTTTCTTGGAGCGCACAAGGTATGGTTATTGTTTAGTCATTAAAAGGGCGGACAATTGTGGATGGTTTATAAGTTCAGTGTCATGTACACTACTTTTTATTTGATGGGCCTGGTCCAAATTTCTATCTTGTAACTTGCTTTGTTGCAAACCACTTATTGTCATCAATCAACCAGGATAGAATATTACCCACATACACTAAAACGATTTCATCCCAAACAGGTCTTGTGATAGTAATAGTTGCTATCAAAACTAGCTCCAAATGCTATGAAATCTTAAATTTCTATGAACATTACCCAAACTTCTTTAAAACCGCTAAACAGTATCGTATAAACGAAACCACAAATTCTTATGTGTAACTGTCACACCATAACTTATGGTATAAGAATCTAAAAACCACAACTTTTTTTGTAAAAAACTCAAATGTCATGAAATAAATGGCAAAATGACATCAAATATATGTCATTATTTGTATTGTTCATGTCATTTTTGTTGGAATTCGTCTCATTATGTATGTGTGAGCTTTTATTACACAATACGTTATGATATAACATATTATACCCAAGACGCACCAAGCATGGCTTGGTCAAGTGGTAAAGATTTGACCTCATGACTCTAAGGTCATGGGATCAAATCCCACTAGAAGCTCTTAGGGCCTAGGGGTGAGGTTTCTCTTACCATTCTCAATAAGTTATCGATTAGATAGCTAAAACACAAATACACAATTATTATTTGTAGAATGTATTTTGGTAATAATTACAAGTTACAAATACATTGCATGAAATAATAAAAGGAAGCAAAGAGACAGTCAATATATATGTATGTGTATAAAAGGAGGTTTGGTACAACAATATGGGCAACCGAGAAATTTTAGGCGAGTAATTATGTGTTGAACTAGTCATAGGACGTCTGATTATAGGAGTACAATTTTTCACAAGAATGTAAATGCTAGTAATGATTTATTCTTTTCCTTCCTAAAATTGGAATTGGCATATAAATTAGAGAAGGAGCGTTAAACACTACCCTTCTTTTTCTGCCTACTTAAAAACACTACATTTCCAATGTTTCCTCCTTTCTATTCTCTCATTATAGTTTTTGCACATTAATCACTCTTTTTTCTTTTTGCCATTTCATCTCTCTGCTAATATCCTTAATTTTGTTTTTTCAGAAATTTTTAATTCTTAGATGGAAAATTTATATATCGGATATATTACAAGTTTCATTTTTACTTCTAGCATTCTCTTTGTACTTAAAACAATAGTAACATTCTGAAACAAAATGTATTAACATAGGGAGTGAATTTTTCGGAGTTTGGAGGTATGTTAGTGTTTCAATCCCTTTTTGTTGAGTATATATTCATTGATTGATATCCATACAATTAATTATTTAGCTTTGATTTTGAATTAGCTACCGTACATTTTTTTTTTTGTCTAACAATTAGATTGAGAAAAGTAATTTAATACCAATAGAAGTTGTTACATGGGAAGATATAAATCTCTTCATGAATATTTGAAATAAAAAAATTCATTATGAATAAATGCGAGAAAAGGGGAACAAAGACAAATTTCATGAACTATTAGGACGAACTTTGTCCAGTTCTCTTAGAAAGAAATATAAATTATTATGAATTGGTCCCAAAAGACGTTTTGCAAAGGTTCGATTTTTGTTAGGAGATGGTGGAAGATTAATGGGTATAGTTAGTTAGGATCCTAATAGTATGACATTTCAGTATTTTACATAACCAAAAAATTTCTCTAATAATGTAGTACATAATTCTTTAAGTTCCATAGGTTTGATCTTGTAGAATCTAACGACCCATTTTCTCATTGAGCGAAAGGTACGAAATAAATCCGATTGATTTTTCGATCAAAGGTATAGTTTAGATATGTTCTATCTTTCTAGAATAAAACACGCTTTATGACCATCCCCATGTAACATCTTACAAAAAATAATCATTTGTGTGATTTCTCTCCTTGTCATTCTTTATAATTCTTGAATTGAAGCAAAAAATACAACCCATGCATTTGTTTCAGGAGTCAGGACAATGCAGAAGACTTTTGAAATGTATTGATCACTTCTTAGAAATATACTTAAACTCAAGAATTATTATACTTCAAGGCAATCAATCATATAAAAAAATGGCAAGGGAGCATCCAGGAGGATCTCCGAAACCTTACCATTACACAGAAGCAAAAAGAAAGCGCCTCACTTACATATTTGGTGTAAGTGCACTTTGTGTTCTGTTCTACATCCTTGGCGCTTGGCAAGGCAAACCACCCGCCATTGCCAACAAATTTCAACAACCAATAACCAACAACAACATCGACTGCACTAATACTGCATCGCCTGAAGCATCAAAGCTCGGAAACATCAACAACAACAACGACAACAACAACAACAACAACAACAACAACAACAACAACAACAACCCGACTCCAGGAACAGCTAGCTTAGACTTTGAAAGTCATCATAAGTTAGAAATGAATGAAACTGATGAAATAGCTGTGAAAGAGTTTCCTCCATGTGATATGTCTTACAGTGAGTATACACCTTGCCAAGATCCTAGGAGAGGCAGAAAATTTGATCGTAACATGTTGAAGTATAGAGAACGGCATTGTCCTAGTAAAGAAGAGATGATGCAATGTCTTATACCGCCTCCTCCAAAGTATAAGACTCCATTTAAGTGGCCTCAAAGTAGAGATTATGCTTGGTATGATAACATTCCACATAAAGAACTTAGTATTGAGAAAGCTATACAAAATTGGATCCAAGTTGAAGGTGATCGTTTTCGGTTTCCTGGAGGAGGTACCATGTTTCCTCGTGGCGCGGATGCTTATATTGATGATATTAATGCTCTTATTCCTCTTACTGATGGAAATATTCGAACTGCCATTGATACTGGTTGTGGGGTATGTTTTCTTCTTCATATAATCAAACTTAATTCACCTATGTTTTTAATTAGAACTTCTCTTTGGTTTATATATGCAACATTTTTTGGATGTTAAATTTTGTCAAAAAGAAGGAACTCTAATCTCACTACATCAATCTACAACACAAAAACATTCAAGAAATGGTTCTTATGTCATCTTTTAACCACATCATTCCCACTTCATTAAACAATTTTACACTATATATGCTACAGAAGAACAGTTTGAATCATTTATTTGTTGGATGATTAATTGAAGGTTGCTAGTTGGGGGGCTTACTTATTAAAGAGAGACATCATTGCTATGTCTTTTGCACCACGAGACACGCATGAAGCCCAAGTGCAGTTTGCATTAGAGCGCGGAGTTCCTGCTATGATTGGCATCATGGCTTCCCAGAGGCTTCCTTATCCTGCTAGAGCTTTCGACATGGCTCACTGTTCCCGCTGCTTAATACCCTGGCAGAAGTATGGTACGTTTTCTCTTTAATCCATCGACAAATGTATTTTTTCCGTGTTTTATTAGTTGCAACATGAACATGTAATGAAAAGAACATGTATTAGGAGATCCCTTATTATCCAACTGTTACTATTTTCGTAAATGTGACAGCTTTTCCTAACATCCAAATATAGTATTTGTGACTATTAATTATGAACAGAATGAATAATTGAGCTACTTATTGTACTTTGATCAATGTAGACGGATTATATCTAATGGAAGTGGATAGAATTTTAAGACCTGGTGGTTATTGGATTCTTTCTGGACCTCCTATTCGCTGGAAAAAGTACTGGAGAGGTTGGGAAAGAACTCAGGAAGATCTAAACCAAGAACAAGATTCGATTGAGGATGTTGTGAAGCGATTGTGCTGGAAAAAAATCATTGAACAAGGTGATCTCTCCATTTGGCAGAAACCCATAAATCACATTGAATGTATCAAGAGCAAGAAAACTTATCCTACCCCACATATTTGCAAATCAGACAATTCAGATGCTGCTTGGTACTTCTTTTACTCTGAATTTCAATTTCTCTTTGATCTTATCATTCTTTCTCTTTAAGATTCTGTTTGGTTGGACGGACAACATTTTCAATCCTTGGCTATTGTATTGTCCACCACTGGGAAAAAAAATGTTGACTCTTTACAAATCAAAGGAAGTAAATTACTTTCCAGGAAAATGTTTTCTGTCAATCAAACACTCTGTAAGTTGTTCTAATCCCTTTGTTCCTGGATGTGAAAAAGGTACAAAGATATAGAGGCTTGCATAGCCCCATTGCCTGAAGTAAGTAACTCAGATGAAGTAGCAGGTGGAGCTCTCGAGAAATGGCCTGAGCGCGCGTTATCTGTTCCTCCTCGAATAAGCAGCAATTCTGTGCCAGGAATTTCTACAGAAAAATTCAGAGAGGACAATGATTTATGGAAAGATAGAATTGCATATTATAAGAAGATTGTTCCTCCTTTACCTAAAGGACGTTATCGAAATGTGATGGATATGAATGCATACTTGGGTGGTTTTGCTGCAGCTATGATTAAGTATCCTGTTTGGGTTATGAATGTGGTTCCTGCCAATTCAAATCCAGATACTCTGGGTGTGGTTTATGAGCGCGGTTTCATTGGAGTATACCATGACTGGTGTGAAGCATTCTCTTCATATCCAAGAACATATGATCTTATTCATGCTGGTGGTGTTTTCAGCATCTACCAAGATAGGTAATTCATTACTAACTAGTTACTACTACTAGCAAACTCTTCACATTTCCATGTAGTAGTCAGTTTGATTGAACATACATAGGGGTGCACAGAAGTCTAGCTAGCTCGTGAACTATTCGAGTCAAGCTCGAAATGTTCATGGGACATCAGCTCGAGAACCTTGTGAAATTGTTAGTAAAAGATAGCAAACAGTTAGCTCAAAACTTAGTGAAGAGTGAATTCAAAGCTTGGAAACTGCTACATACTCAACTCAAACTTGAATGCAAGTGTCATGAGCCAAGTTACACCACCCAACTTCAGGCTTGGTTCAGCTCGTTAACACCCCTAGTCATTACACAAAAATTGCATTGCAAGAAGACTAAATTTTCAATACAGATTCAATTTTATGTCAACTAAACAAGCACGTCGTGATCCTATTTGACTAAGTATTCATCTTTGCAGGTGTGACATTACCAACATTTTGCTGGAGATGGATAGATTGCTTAGGCCAGAAGGAACAGTAATATTCCGAGACACAGTGGAAGTTCTGGTGAAGATTCAAGCTATCACAAACAGAATGAAGTGGAAAAGCCATATTTCAGATCATGAAAATGGCCCCTTCAACCCAGAGAAAATTTTGGTTGCTGTTAAAACATACTGGACAGGAGGAGACGCGCCAGAGAAGAGCTAATATTAGTTCATAAACAAATTTTCATGTTGTGGTTATTGGTTTTAAATGGACAATATAATCAGAAAGAACTTAGGCTTACTGTTTTCTTTTGCATTCTCTTTATCTTATTATCCCGTAAGTTATTTTCAAATACGAAAGTCGAGTATAGATGAGAAGAATTATATAACAATGTTAATGTTTAGATGAAAAATTTACTAAAATTTAGACTTCAACATTCATGCAAATTCAATTAAAATTTTGTAATACACTAATACATGCATATATCACACGGTACTATACTAGTTAATAAAATAAACAAAGAAAAAGATCGTCAAAGCATTATAATGCTCCAATAAACAACGGACTTTATTTATTTATTTATTTTTATTATTGCTGAAGGATGTTATTTTCCTTAGTGATCAACATTACAAACTAATCTCTATATACAGAAGATTACAATTAAGAAGTAAGGCTAGAATCAAGACATTCATAGTCCAATCCTTATGATCCTCCATGTCCTCAAGGCATTCATAGGAGCACCGAGCACCCCTCACCTTCCGTTAAATCTTAAACATGTCCTCCATGCCCCAAAATTAATTAAGAATTTAGTATCTGTTCGAAAATTCACTTTTGATAATTCTGTCACTGTGAAATTTGATCCTTTTGGGTTTTCTGTGAAGGATTTTCTGACGGGGAGGCTAATAATGAGATGTGAGAGTCAAGGGGCGTTATATCTCATCACCAACACCGTCAAAAATCAAGCCCATTCCCAATCTACATTTGCTGCTCTTGCACCATCTTTATGGCATGATCGACTGGGTCATCTGGGTTCTCCTTTCTTGGATTCTCTTAGGCAAAATAAACTCATTAAGTGTACTAAACTTAGTGATTCTAGTTTATGTTATTCTTGTCCTCTTGGAAAACATGTTAAATTGCCATTTGTTGCTTCTATTTCAACTACTATAAATCTATAATGCCCTTTGATATTGTTCATTGTGATCTTTAGACTTCTCCAGTTTTGAGCTCTATGGGCCATTGTTACTATCTTGTAGTGTTGCATGATTTTACGAATTATTTGTGGACTTTTCCTTTGTCTAACGCAAGTGTTTTCCACTAACCTACATTTTCGTTCTCATATCCGCACTCAATTTGAAGAATGTTATGATTCGAACAGATACTAAATTTTTAACTAGTTTTGAGAATGGAGGACATGGATCGGTGGATACGTTTGGATAAGAATCGGTCCTTTCCTTATTTTTTTCCAGCATTCATAGCCCGATCCTTGGATGTAAATCCTTATCCTTGCCTTCCACCATCCGTAGTCTTTTCCGTTGAAAATTGGACACTTTGTGTGTGTATCTTGAGAGTCATCTTGCATGTCCATGACTTCTATTCTCTAGGAATGAACCTTTCGAGAATAGCCTGCTTTGATACCACTTGTAAGAGTACAAGGTGACACTCAAGAAGGGGGAGTTGAATTGAGTGACAAAAACTAATCGCTTTTCGCAAAAACGTTGCTATAGCACTATGCCTAACGTAGTGTTTTTCACTCGAAAATTCTCCGATCTGAGTTTTTGCGAAAACTAACTTGTAATACAATATGAAATCAATGAATTCAAATAATAAGACACAGGAATTTAACGTGGTTAAATCTCACCTCTGAGATCTACGTCCACACACACTACTCTTTTATTATTTGAATCTTAAAATACCAAACTCTTGATACAATTTGATCCCCCCCCCCAATTATTAACTCTAGTAGTGATCCCCAACACTTAACCCTAAGTGTTGCTACTCTCTATAATGTGAGAATCACGGAAAGAAAGATTTCTCAAAAGTGTGCTTCTTATTTAAGCAAATAAAGGGTTGTTACAATCGTTGTTTAGAAACCTTAACTTACAAGAACTCTGTGATATGGGAATCAGTTTTGAGTTCTCAAAATCTCCGATATTAAATCTGAAAACGTGAGTTATTAAACTGAGCTTCTATCCCTTTTATAACCTATTTTCTGAACGAAAAACCTTCTCTAAGATATGATTATCTTTTATTCTTAAGACTAAGGCATAAAACTTTTCTTTCTTAAAACTAACTTTTATCCTTTATAAAAGCTAAATTTTTCTTCAATCCTTATAAGATAAGAATTCTCCAAGTTACAAGTAATCAACTTTTATCTAAAACTTGATAACCAACTCACTTTCCCTTACCTTTATTGAAACTCCTTTTGTTTTTTCGAAATTATTTTATTAAACGTTTTCCTTTAAATCAATTTTTACAAAATCCTTTTTCCTTTTTCAAATCGGTTTTTTATAAAATCTTTTTAAATCGGATTTTATAAAATCCTTTTTAAGAAATTTTTCTTTAATATCTTAATTTCGGAACTAAGATTCTTTTTTTATATAGATATATTATATGCCACCTTCTGATGGGGGATAAATATCCTCGGTGGCTTTGCCTTCTGTTACGATGTCTGGCATTATATGCCACCTTCTGATGGGGGATGAATATCCTCGGTGGCTTTGCCTTCTGTTATGATCTATGATGTTATATGTCACCTTCTGACGGGGGATGAATATCCTCGGTGGTCATGCCTTCTCTGTACTCGCCAAAGTAACCAAAGGAAGTTTTCTGATAATGAAATGTGATAATGGAGATAATATGAACGGAAATGACTTTTAAATTCCTGATTAGAAGTGTATGTTTACGAAATGATTTTTACTATATTCTCTTCTCCCTGTTTGCAAATAAAATGAATTGAAATGAATTTACGTTGTTAGAGTAGTATGTTACTGAGCCTCGGCTCATGACGTTTTGTTTTTCTGTTTTAGGTATGCATACGAAGATGGGATGACGTAGCAGTGAGGATTAAATTACTTTAATGCGACTATGACGGTTATGAAATACAAGTTTATGATCACTAGATTACGTAGCATCAGCTATGCTTAAGCTATATATATATATATATATATTATATATATATATATATATATATATATATATATATATATTGCCTTGTGCTTTCCTGTGTGGAGAGTACGGCAGTGACGCACCGACTAAGCTAGGAAGGTCTTCCGCTGCTAATCTTTGTAATTAATTAACCTAATAGTGAAGCTTAGAAGTCGGGGCATTACAGAGTGGTATCAGAGCAAAGGTTCTGAGGACCATTAGTGAAACTCGGGTTTCCATGCCAACGAGTTAGTAGGAAAAAGGAAAGTTAAAAGGAGAAATAGGATATAAAAAGAAATAAAAGAATTAGGTTATAATGTTATAAAATGGTTTTAAGAAAGAGATCTATATGATTATGAAAATGGTAAATAAAAACGATATGAGCATGAGTGTTAGGAACGGGACGGGAACAATATTTTATATATTTACTCTATGATGCTTGTGCATGAACATCTGATGATTTTAAACTCAATATGTTAGAAATGGCTTTAAGTGAAAGTGATCCCACTAATGGCGCAAACGACAACCATGAGCCTGATGTTCTGCTAGATGAAATGAGGGCAAGACTTGACGTTTTACGAAATGACCCCGTATTCGGAGATGCAACGGGAGACGTTGCAAACGATAATCCAATGGATTTGATGAGGCTCGTGGTGATGGAACTACTACACGGGAATCGACAAAGGGCCAAGACGGAGCAAGAAGAATGCTCGAATACGTTTAAAAGATTCTCTACGCATAATTCGCCAACTTATGACGGCAAGCCAGACCCTACCGAATTCGAAGAATGGCTAAACAACATGGATAAGTTATTCGATGTCATTCAGTGTCCCGAAAAATGGAGAGTTAACTTTGCAGTATTTTATTTGAAAGGGCAAGCTGATCTTTGGTGGAAAACCGCCAAGGGCCTGCAAAGTCAGCCTGGGTTCGGATGGGACAAACTGAAGGAGGTTATGAGAAGCCAATTCTACCCTCTTTGCAGCTCCAGATGGAATCTAGTTCATCCAACTGAAGCAAAGGAACATGTCCGTCCAGAATACGCTGTGAAGTTTAATGAGCTGGCTCGATTTGCTCCCGACCTGGTAACCACCGATCGTCAGAGAATGAATCGTTTGAAGGGGTTTGAACTTGGAACTTCAAGAAAAGCTTGCTGCACACATGAGTCAATCCTACCAAGAATTGTATGATAGAGCTATCAACGTCGAGCGAAAATGAAGCTTCGAAAAGAGATATACGAAAATGGTAAAAGGAGAGAAAAACCCCAGGATGGTCGATCCATCAACGATTCCAACAAGAGGCTGAACATGGGATTCTCGGAGAACAATCATTATCAAAGACCGTCTCTCCAATGTAATAAGTGCGGTAAGCAAGGGCATTTGGAAAAAGATTGTCGACAAGGGACAGGTCAATGTTTCCGATGCGGTAAACGAGATCACTTGGTCAGAGATTGTCCCATGCCAGATTCTCGAAACCAAAGCGCAAACCACTACGATCCTAGACGAATTCAAGGAAGCGGACAAATTTCCGGATATAAGGGCACCACAAGTAACACCAACGTTAACAGAAACCCTGCACGAGGATCTTCGCAAGCTGGAAGAGTATACGTGATGCAATCAACTGGAGCTGAAAAACATGAAAATAACGATAATGAAACCTTCTCTACTCCCGATGCTTAAATCTTTGTGCGCAAATTGACGAACTCATATTATATGACGCTATTGCTACGTATAATGATGCTATTAAGTGTAGTTTTAAGACACGTTTATGTGTTAACAATCTAAATAAAATATGAAACTATTTCCGTGAAATGTTGTTACGATTTTTCTCAAGTTTCGAGGACGAAACTTTTTTCTAAGGGGGTAAGGATGTAATATCCCGAAAAATTTAAACTTGCTTAAATTAAATAATAATAATTAGTGGCTAAATTTTTTTCATTTAATAATTAGTTATAATCGAATTTCGTTATTTTATGTCCAATGGATAATTAGTTCGTTAAAAATATGTATACATTATGTATGGTTAAGAGTTACAAATAAATAACAAATTAATTACTAAAAAATTCATGACATAAAAAGGAAAAGAAAAAAAAAAAGAAAAGAAAAGAAAAAAGAGAAAAAAAAAAGAAAAAGGAAAAGAAAAAGAAAAAGAAAAAGAAGAAATTGAAAGAAACAGAAAAACGTTTTCTTCTCCTTCAACCCATTTTAGTTTTCTTTTCTCAAACAACCCATCCATAAATTCCTAACTCTTAAATAGATTATTCTTGCTCAATCAAACTCATGTTCATATAAAATTCATTAATCAAACAAAATTATCCAATAATCCATTTTTATCCATTCAAATTCATCAAACCAATTGGGCAAAGGTTGAAGCTCAACAATGACTATAAATAGCCATGTTTATCCCCTCAAACCATTCACTCAAACCACTTGAGTCTTCGCCGGAAAACACCACCCAAAACACCCCTCAAATCCCCTGTTTTTTTTTCTTTCGCAATTCTCTCTCTCCTCTGTTTTTCGAACCAACACCACCGCAGCACCACCTTCTGTGGCTGCCACCCTCCGCCGACAACCACCGACGCCCCTCGCCACTACCACCTTGCGCCAACCACCGCGCCTTCGCCTACCCAGCCGCCCCTCTCCCTCGTCCTCATCTCTCTCGCTCAGCTCCTCTCTCCTCTCGCCAATTCGTTCTCTCTCTCCTCTTTCTGGTCTGCTGTTCGCACCGTCCCAACACCACCGGAGCACCGTCGAGCTACCACCTCACCCCGCGCCTCTCGTCGTGCCGTCACTTTTCTGCCTCGCCTCGCCTTCAGTCGCTGGAGCTTCGTTGTTCCTCCCCTGCTCTCTGGTTCACGCTATTCTGTTGAAGCAGAGGTATGTTAAAAACATACCTCTTCCCTTTATATGTTCTGTTATTTATTTTTGTTGGGCTTTGAGAATATTCTCAAATTGAGATAATGGTTGGATAAATTAACAACTTGGGCTGATTTAATTAAATCAGTAAATAAGTGAGCTATTTGAGATGGTTAGTCAATTATATCCATTTAGTTAATAACACATACATAATAAAAGACTCACTATATATTATATAATACTTGTGATTCGATAATTAATAAACGATTAAACGATAATTTATGTGATAACTAGCTTTTAACCCGTGCAAAAATGCACGGAAGGTCATATTTATATGTGATATTATAAATCATTTATCAGATAAAAAGAGAAATTTTATTAATGTCAGCAACATTTTTCTTTAATGAGATTGATTAAAATCAAATTGAATTGACAACACATTATGATAAAAAACCAAACAAATAATTACACTATCTAAATTGATACATACAAAATTGGGTCAATTACAACTCAATACACAATTTAAACATTTTGAGAAACTTCCTTATAAACCACATTGGTTGAAACATATGAGTTTCCGCAATCTTTATCACGTATTAAGATTTTGATAACCTTTTTGCTTGTAACTCTTGAAATAGTAACATATAATTGTCCGTGGTTGAATACATAACCCAGCTGAAAAAATGGGTAACTTTATTCCCTAAATGGATCAATTTAATTATACAAAACTGACTTGTTTAACATTAAAAGTGACCCATTCTGAATTTAAAAGTAACTCATTTGGACGTGAAAGTGACTTGTTTTGACCAAAAGTGAAATACTCTGACATAAACTTATTGTACTCCCAATACACATAATAGTAATTGAATATAAAACCTACTAACCTAACACTCTAATCATCCACCACTGCATTATACACCCTCGTTCCCCGTTCCTCTTCCCTCATTCTCTATCTTTCCCTTCAAAATTGTCAAAACTCAATTTTTTTCGTACGAAATTGCCAAAAATTACAACCTTAAATTTGTTGATCTATTTTTTACAAATGATATTTCGATTTTTTGCACCTAAAAAAATACTTAATTTTATCAATTCTATTTTCAGTTTGTTTGATATTTGAGATTCGATATTATTTACATCATTTATATATATGTTGTGATGGTTACTTGTGTTCAATCAGATCGAAAAGTTGATTAATATTTCACCTCAAATTTTAGTTTTTAAATATTTTACAATATGTTCCTTGAAATCTTGTGTAAATAATTAAATATTTAGTTAGAAATTGTTGACTTAAAAGTCGTGACATTGTAATTTATCCTATGTACTAAATATAAATTAACAAAAAATAAAGTAAAAAGACATTTTCCAATTAAATTTATTTACAAAATAAGTTTGACTTATTACATGTATAAACAATATATTTCATTATTTATATCTCACATTGACTGCTCCTTACAAAATTGAGATCAAGATTTCAAGCACCAACTCAGTGACTTTCGTAATTATAAAACAGGTAGTTTGCTTAAAGAAACAAAAACTTTATAATTTATATTAAATAAATGAATAGAGCAACATGAGTAAAGTAGAAGTTATAGCTTTATTATTATGTTCTAATGAACTTGTTATCATGAATTTTCTAAGTTGTAATAACTATGTTCGATTTTGATATATTAAGTTAGTGTTAAACTATTAATTAAAATTGCAAAAAAAAAAAAGACCTCGGTGTGGAAAGTTTATGGATATTATGTCAAATGTGCATGGTGTGATAATATAACTCATGTATATATGTTATCTCGTTAGCAAGTGTATTAGCCTAGATAAATATTTATGGTTGCACCCACGCATTACGATTAGTCCCAGTAATATCAGAAACCATACCCATTGTTCTACATATCAGAAGTGATGATTTAGAAGTTAAAAATTAATAAATAAATTCATATTATTTTAGAAAATAACTCCAAAATGTTATCTATCTATAAGTACAACTAAAAGTACTTCACAAAATCAAAATTTTACATTATTCACGTTGAAATATAAATTTTTGTTCATTTAATTAAAGGAATGTAAAAATCCTTTTAATCTATTAACATTATTCTAATGTATAAAGTTTGATGAAAATTAAAAAAATTATTTCAAGGCTATCACTCAATAAAACTCTATGTAAAAGTCTTGTTTATCTATCATTAAATAAGGCTAAAAGTTTGGGTAAAATACAACTTATTAATACCCGTAATTTATGGTATATTATATATATATATATATATATATATATATATATATCAATTTTGTTGAGCAAAGAAAAAACAAATTAATATCTAATTCCACATGTTCAAGAAACCCATAATACATTTATCGACTAATTATAACCTCAATGACATATTAAGTTATTTGTTGACGAATTGTAACCTCAATGACACCTTAATTCGCACGCACATAACTTCATATCTAATTTGAGTTTATGATATTTAGATTTATATAGAAAAGTACAACTTAATTTAAATTAGTATAGTTCATTTAAAAATCAACTATTCTGCAGATTGAATTATTCCATGTAAATTTCATCAGATAACCTCAATAACCTAGCTCTTACTTTCCAACTGTGGCAATATGGATGTAACCACACAAAAAGGTGCATAACCATTTTCAGTCACATGCGTTTATAGAAGAAAGTGTATGTAAGCAATAAATTGGTGAAAGCAATATATGTAAACCTTTATATATGATCACATAATTACTGCTATACGAAACAATTTAAGAAAGAAAGGTGTAAGCATTAAGCAATGATATGGTGAAAGTAGGATGGTTGAAAATTGGGGACTTTTATTTTATTTTTTCCTTTACTGATTTTTGTAGACTAAATATCATTTCATGTATATTTATAGAGCTAAATGAAGGGCATTATAATAAATTCCATGTAAAAAAAAAAATCTCCCATAAAAAGAATCTGCAATTGGTGCATTAATTGATTATGATTGTCAATCAGTTATACTAATCGTATATGGAAACCTGTAATAATTGACATTATTAAAGAAGGATGATGCTCACTTGCACTCCTTCCCGCAAGACACGTGGCATGTAGCAGCAAGAATCATGACACGTGGCAAAATGAATTGGTTAACTGACATGTGGCAAGAATGAACCTTGTTTTATATATATATATATAGATATAGATACTTAACAATATATGTCATATATATATATATATATATATAATATATATATTATATATAATATATATAATATATATATATATATATATATATATATATATATATATATATATATATATATAACCTTTGCAATTTGATTATTATGAGACTAGATAATGATGTAGTATGTGATAACCTTAATATTATATTTTATATAATTATAATATATCAACTAAAAAGTAATAGTAAATAAGTATAGTTCACTTGTTAAATTTGTATATGTTAAGGTAGTAGTTAATTAAATTACAAGAACGAAAGAATTCTATTACGAGTTTTATAATTATAAGTCATTAAGTATAATCATGAACCATAAGATTAATGACCACTGTTTTGATTCATGAAATGACGAATAATATGTTAAAGGGACCCTATGACTAATAGAATGAAGTTTTGACTTAAAGGTTAACAGAACTATAACGTTTTGAAATTCATAAAATATGAAAAGGTTATAATAAGACGTTCATATTCAGAAGCCGTGAATTATAGCATAGACGCTAAGTTGTTAAGTGGAAAGGGCGCCTACGACCTTTTATCAACCACCAAAGACGTTAATATATATATCTCCTAAAATGGACACATGACGGAAATGGATCAGTAAACTCAGAATTCCGAATAAAATATTAATAAATCTTTTATTGATCCGTGAATTGATTATTAGATTAAAAAGGAAGAGATATTACAACGCCTTTCACCACGATCAAGGTTGTTAAGCAGGATTCCAGGTAACGTCTACTGCTAATACCCGCACTCCCCTTCCAACTACCTTTTATGATGCTTTTATATAATGTTTTATGCTATGTTTTATATAGTGTGCGGGATATAAAATGTGCGACTATGTAACGTCTACTGCTAACACCCGCACTCCTCTTCCAACTATGTTTTATGGTGATTTTATATAATGTTTATGCTATGTTTTATATGGTGTGCGGGATATGAAATGTTTGGCTACGTTAATGATTTGATGATGTTATGAAATGACTTTATTATGAATTCTGAAAATTACTCAAAAGAAACGAAACATGATAAATGAAAGTGAAAGATGGTGAATGGCAGTACTATGCTTTCTGGGCCGTGCACGTGTCATTCTGTTATCTGGCGGCAACGCCACCTTCTGATGGGGGACAACGTCCTCGGTGGCACCCGCATTATGGCATTATATGCCACCTTCTGATGGGGGATAAATATCCTCGGTGGCTTTGCCTTCTGTTACGATGTCTGGCATTATATGCCACCTTCTGATGGGGGATGAATATCCTCGGTGGCTTTGCCTTCTGTTATGATCTATGATGTTATATGTCACCTTCTGACGGGGGATGAATATCCTCGGTGGTCATGCCTTCTCTGTACTCGCCAAAGTAACCAAAGGAAGTTTTCTGATAATGAAATGTGATAATGGAGATAATATGAACGGAAATGACTTTTAAATTCCTGATTCGAAGTGTATGTTTACGAAATGATTTTTACTATATTCTCTTCTCCCTGTTTGCAAATAAAATGAATTGAAATGAATTTACATTGTTAGAGTAGTATGTTACTGAGCCTCGGCTCATGACGTTTTGTTTTTTCTGTTTTAGGTATGCATACGAAGATGGGATGACGTAGCAGTGAGGATTAAATTACTTTAATGCGACTATGACGGTTATGAAATACAAGTTTATGATCACTAGATTACGTAGCATCAGCTATGCTTAAGCTATATATATATATATATATATATATATATATATATTATATATATATATATATATATATATATATATATATTTCTAGAATTACTACCACTATTATAGAGGTTTAATTATATGAAAGAATGTTGCCTTGTGCTTTCCTGTGTGGAGAGTACGGCAGTGACGCACCGACTAAGCTAGGAAGGTCTTCCGCTGCTAATTTTTGTAATTAATTAACCTAATAGTGAAGCTTATAAGTCGGGGCGTTACAAACAGCCACCGTCGAGGTACCATAGGCTGCTCCCTCTCATGTTTGCCTGCAAAAGCATCACTTGTTAGTTTTAGGAACCCAAATTTTCTTGGGTCCCTTTTTCTTTCGTTGAGCTTCTAGTTGATCTTTCCTAACCCATATTTGATTTACATTCTTTACATTTTTTGCAAGACTCCTTTTCTCTATATTACAGTTATCCATAAGGTGTCCACTTTTTCCACAGAAGTTGCAAATCAAATATTCAGGTAGATCAACATATTATCTTTTACGAAAGTCACTTTCAAAATTTTTGGCACTATGCCGTACACGGTGTTGCTGACCTGTATATCCTAAACCAGTTTTGTTTCGATCGTTAGTTATACTAGACAAATAATCGAGAGCTTTTAGACCATATGACCATTTTTCATACATTTTTCGACCAATAGTCAATTGTGATTCTAAGAATTCTACAGAAGTATTTAGATCAATATAATTTCTAATTCTCTTTTCACTTTATCAAGTTCGTAACTTAACTTAGCATCATGAGATAGCATGAGTGGAACAATTCTGGATCTTTGTCTTGATTCTTTTAACTCGGTTAATTCATGATTTAGTGATTCAATTTGTTTTTCAAGACTCGAATTCTCATCTTCTAGCACAGTGAATGGCACTATGTGGTTAACAATTTCTTTAGCGAGAGACTTTTCGTATCTTAGTGCGTTTAACCCAGCATCTTTCTCTTCCACAGTTTTTTCAAGTTCATCATTCTTTTTCATCAGTATCTTATGGTCTTTTAACATATCTTTATATTCAAGTTCCACCCAATCCTTTGCTTAGTTAAAATTTTCAATTCTTTTTTCATGATTGAAAAATCATCATTCATTTCTTGACAATCATCAATGATATTTTCAAGCAAAGTAACAAGTTTTTTTTGATAGAAGATGTATTGAAGGTTTTAGAGAAAGAAAGACTTACCTCATTGTCTTCAGTTTCATCTTGGGAGTTCGAACTTTTCGCCATTAGACACAAGTGAGAGTCGTCCTGGCACTGTGCCCTTCTTTATGATGTCTGTACAGCATTCAAGGTCAAGGTCAGCACAAGGAGTGAGACAACTGAATTGATTTGCCAAAGGACATTTGAGACAAACTACCAACTAGAAAAATCGTACGAGGAACAGCAACACAAAGAAATGGCAAGCATTAAAAAAGTATAAAACAACAAAATAAATTAATTTATTGTCGTAAACAATTAACACATACATGATATTGATAATTGTAAGAGAAATTCCAAGATGCAGACGTCATAAATGCAAAAACTCCTACAATTGTCGAAACGGGAAGCCAAGTACTCGATGATAGTGGTGAACACACATATAGAAAGTCAATTTCTTGGTGAACCGACCCAAAATGAAGAAGCAGAAAATACCACAAAAAAGAGGAACGGAAACATTATCAATACAAATAATCACCATAACAACCATTACAAAAACTAACACCCGTATTATACATATACAAAAATACAGGGAAGAAGATCAACAGGACAACCCAACCGCCAAAAAGTAGCCAACCAACTATATAGCAAAGCTCGAATCGAAGCAGCAATCGAAAAGATTATGATGATTAGCAACTACAATAAGAGCATTGTCTGCCAAAAAAAAATTTGTTATGCACTTTATGATGTTTTTCATTATTGGTTTAACGCACACTTGACATATTTCCACTGTTCCAAAAGTAAGAATGACAATGAATTCTGGTCAAGATTATCCAGTGCATAACGCAACTTACTGACTACATGGTATTACAAATGATAAAAAGAAAATAATATGATTAAACCGGTATTACAAATGATTTAAAAAGAAAATAAATATGATTTCCATAAACAATATACACACGAATTAAACCATACAAAAAAAATTAACAGTAACACCTGAGGCATTTTCCGGATCACACGCTAGTTTATTATCTAAAAAGAGTATTAATTTTACACTTTTACTATTAGATGTTTATCACCCCTCCAAATAAGAGTTAAGTGCACTCTTAGGCCCTAAACTTTCAACTTTGTTGCAGTTTAGGTACTAATGTTTCAAATGTTGCAATTAAGGGACTCCATCCAACATTCTGTTAACTTTTGTAACTTCTGTTAAGAGTAGCTATTAATTAAAAAAAAAAAAAATAACTACATCATCTGCATTAATTGTAGCAGCATAACCAAATTAAACCTAAGTTCAAAAGCAATTTGTTCCAACAGTAAAAAAAATACAAGGATAAATAACGGAGCAAAGACAACAACTTCAATCCAAAAAAATCTTCAAGCATAGCAATTAACATTTGAAAGCCAAAAATGTTATCTTCTGCTCTTTGATATATAGTAGCTTAGTTGTGCTACTTCCTCCTTGCTATTTGAAACAGGTATTATCTGCAATAATTATCCAAAATTTGTTTGTTAAAATTTTTAAGCTTTTTACTTGGTTGAGGAGAACAAAAGAAAGAAGAAGTAAGTGAAATCTTAATTGTATCTAAGTGGTCTGAACAACTAAGTATTAATGAAATCTATAAATAATAATGGACTTTAATGAAATTATTTACTGATAAAGGCTTACCTTGTTACTTCGAATTCTTTCTCCGAAGTCTTTTCGCAGCTGCAAGATCTAATAATCCTTGGCTTGTTATTGTTTGTGAATGTTGTGATCCCACTTCAGTTTGTGACCAATGATAGTCTTTAGTAAAGTTGTATACACTTTGCTCTCCTTCATAATCTGAGTAGAATGCTGCACCCCTTGCTTGGTTTTGATTGTTCCTTGGTTGTATATGTTGCGTAGATCGAGGCATGGGAACAAACTGCAACAAAAGATCGGAATCAATTAAAGTTAAAAATCTGAAGCAACATATTAAATAGAATACAATTAATTAAAACACATGACTTACATTTGCTTGTCTTTGATATCCATTAGGAAAGGTGTAAACTCCAACTCCTCTATTATGCATTGGCACACTTGCACTATTAGTGTGTGAAGTACCTTCTCCATTATCAGACCTCTTAGATGTTTCAGTTTGGACATTCTTGCAGCCTCTTTTGTTATGTCCTTGGATCCCACATAAGCTGCAAGTCATCACAGTCCCTACTTTCTTCATCTTTCCTGATTTTGTAACTTCACCAACTTGCAACCTCCTTTTTGTTTGAGGTCTATGTTGTACCTTTTTTAGAGCCGGGGCAATCATTACTAAGTCTGAATCAGGCCATTCTTGTGGTCCATTTAATGGCTCCAACAGGTATTCATAAGCTTTCATATACACTCCCTTCCTAAAGTAGTCATTCACATACTACTCAGGTTCATCAACCTTATTCCATATTGCTACAACTGCATGTTTGCAAGGTATTCCACTAACTTGCCATGCATTGCAACTACATGTTTTTTCAGCTAAGTTCACCACAAATTTAGTCTGAGTTGCACCCTCCCGAACACCATAGCAGAAACCACCATCCCAAAATGCATTCCAACCTCTGGCCCATATTTTATGTTTCTCAACTTGTTGCTGAATTCTTGGACATAACAACAGATCCTTTTTTTCCAACCTCATCTCTTTTTTTGTATAGTCTTTCCATTAAACCTTCCCTAATATCTTCAAGCATTGTAATGATAGGCTTATGTCTGCTATGAAGAATATAGGCATTGAATACCTCACTCATGTTGTTGTCGACACTATCACAGCTTGACATTGAAGTGTAGAAAGCTCTACACCACTTTCGGTAATTTCTTTTCAAAAGATCTTCAGCTGCTGCATTAGAGATCCCCTCATTACCTTAATCTGAGCCTTGAATTCATTCTCTGTAGTGCTTTTAGCTATTATCCAAAATTGTTTTCTAAACTCCATACCACCACCAAATACTGTCCTAAAATTACAGTATACATGTCTTGCACATACCCTAGATTCAGCTTGTGGGAAAACACTTGACACTGCATTAATGAGTCCCTTTTGTTGATCAGACATAATGGTGTAGCCTGCACCTTCATTTGTTCCCAAATCAGAAGCTAGCAACTCTAGAAACCAAGTCCAACTCTGGGTACTTTCAACTTCCATAACAGCCCAAGCTATGGGAAACATTTGATTATTCCCATCTCTACCAACTGCAACCAAAAGTTGTCCACCAAATGGCCCTTTAAGAAAGCAACCATCAAGTGAAATAAAAGGTCTGCAACCTGCCATAAACCCTTTCCTCAATGCTTCAAAGCAGAAATATATTCTTTCAAACACATTACCATTCATTTTCAGCTTCACAGTGTTGTTTCTGTTGCTCTTCAGTATTTCAGCAGCATACCTAGGGAGTAAGGAGTATTGCTCTTTGTATTCTCCCACAATTAAGGCTTGGCCTTTCTTTCTTGCTCTGTAGGCCATAAACCTACTCACTTTGATTCCCCATTCCAACCAAATGGTTTCAATTATGTCATGAAGTTTGATGTATGGATTCACCTTGAATTTTGTTATATAGTTAGATGCAATCCATGAAGATGTCATTTTCTTCACCTTAGATGTCCTACCACAAGTGTGTTCAGGATTGTGTGTCTTCACCATAAAAATTTTTTTGCCTCTTTCCCATGATGCCCATATCCTCCAAGGGCAGCCTTTATCTTTATTTGAGCACACAGCACCCATCCTGTCCTTGTCATTTCTGCTAAATGGAATGTTTCTTCCTACTTCAATGGAGTAGTCAATTATTGCCTTTCTAAATGAAGCAGCATTCTCAAAGACTTGGCCAATATAGAACTTGGACTGTCTGTTGTCACTATCTTCTAAGAACCTATATTTTTTCTTGTTCTTTGCATCAGGTTCAGGTCCAAGTAAGTACCCACAATCATCACTATCTGATTCACTAGGGCTATCCAAGTCACTTTCCCCCTCAAAGTCATTTGAGAAGTCATTGAGACTCTTGCCTTTTGTGTCTGCTAACTTCTTCAACATCACTAACTCTGCCTCATATGACATCTGTTTTTTTTGCTCCTCCCTAACCTTATCCCTAGCATTTACAACTTCATCATTATCTTCATCTGTACCATCGGTATCATAGTCTATGTCCCATGACGAATCAATTGCATTCATTGTTGGGTTATGCATTGAACTAAGCAGAGAAATAAAAGATTGATGGTTGTGATCATCACCCAGCTGAAGTCCATGATTGTTGTTTTCATTATCCCAGTCAATTGAAGGAGACTTGTTCTCACTCATCACTTCCACACTTTCATGTTCTGTGTACACATGAATCACCTTATATTTCAAGAGCAATGCCAAAAAAGGATTAAAGGTACTCCTCTCAAAGCCTAAATATCTAAGCCCATCACTGAAATTTTTGTTAGGGTCCTGGTAATGTAGCTTGATTATGTCTTTGTGGCCTAACTTGTTGATAATATTTCTAATGTAAGACATTGATATAGTCTCTGGTATGTCCTCAAACACATTGACCAAACCCCCATTATACACAAGATCACAATTTTCTGTCCATTTCCCACCATGGTGCACAATTAAACATGGGTTCAATACAATGTCTGCCAAATTAAAATGGATAAACTTTATCAATAATAAAGTACATAGCATAAAGTAAAAGCATAACTGATTTGCATAATGTTATGCTTTTACATAAAGTAAATTATCAAAGAAGACAAATGTATAAGGTAATGATTTTTTTTCATAATATTAGTCACTTGACATACATTATATAACTTGTCTTCAATACGACATTACATCAATTCGTAATTGAAGCTAAAAAAAAAAGCCAAGTTTGAAGAAAAAAATATTGATAAACCCATATAATTTCCTTAATGAACATAAAACTATATCCGATAAAACAGAACATAATAAATAAAATATTGAAATTATACTTAATTAATCCTCACTAATGATATCTTCATTCAAAATAACTGAACTTTAACAAATATAAAATGTGTGTTTGAGTGTGGGTTAAAATTATATAATAATACACACAAATCCTAAACTCTAATTAGTAGATAAGTTAATTTAATCACAACTTTCAACAAACCACAATCAAACAAAAATATAATTCAATAATCAAAATCAATCCAAAAAATCCTAAATCAAAAATTAAGCAAAAAAAAATAATTGAAAACATCAGCAAACAACAAAAGGAAAAAAGTATAATTCGTTTGAAGCAACTTACCATCAGGAGGAGTAAGATTGGGAGGCACCCTTGGTGGTGGAAACCAAGCCGTCATCTTCACTGTTGGTTGTGAAAAAGGTTGAAGAAAAAAGAGTATTATTTTTGGCAATTTGTGGAGCAAAGTGGAAGAAGGCTGCCGTACAGTAGAAGAATTCTATTTAAAACTACTAATATGCTCTTTTTTAATTTGAGAACAAATTAAAAAAAAAAACGGGGCTTGAAAGTTCAGGCCCAAAACATGCTGCAATTGTTACACTTAACTGAGCTTTTCTAAAGATAACGGACGTTACTACTTAGTCCCTTAATTACAACATTTAAAACATTAGTACCTAAATTGCAACAAAGTTGAAAGTTTAGGGCCTAAGAGTGCACTTAACTCTCCAAATAACCAAGACTCAACTTGCCCTGATACACGAACATATTAAAACATAGCATCACTACATCGTTGCTTTTCTCAGACGAGGAATGCAAAGAGCAATTTACAGAGCAATTAGCAATCATTCTCAAAACCACAAACTCTCTCTTCTTTCTCTCTCCTCAACCTCTGAACCTCCAATCAAGTTGACCCGTAGAAGTCATACCAATGTAGATGGGTTGCCATTTTCCGGGATACCCGAAACCATCAAATGGGGCACCAAACCAGATGATAGTCTTACATGGGTACAAATGATCCGATATTGTACAAATCATAACTATGTTTCTCATGGAAAACAGCTTCATTGCTATGTTTTACAATCTGGGTTTACTTCAAATGTCTATATAAGTACAACTCTGGTAAGTTTCTATGCCAAAGTTGTGTCCTTAGACGATGCACACAAACTGTTTGATGAAATACCTCAACCAAATGTGGTGTCCTGGAATGCTGTGATTTCTGGGTATTTACATTCTGGAAATTTGTGGAATGCTCTGTCCCTGTTCGTTGAGCTCAATCAGTCAGAACTGCGAGCTAATGCATACTCTTTTACTCTTGCATTAGCTGCATGTGGTCAACTGATGTTGCTGCAATTAGGCATGTCCGTGCACTCGAAGATTGTTGTATATGGACTGGAATCGAGTGTTGTTGTTGCAAACTGTTTGATTGATTTCTATGGAAAGTGCAGTTCTGAAGCTGATGCTATTCATGTGTTTGACGAATTGAGAGATAAGGATGTGATTTCGTGGAATTCGATTATTGCAGCGTGTGCCAGAAACCGAAGGCTTGACCTAGCATCTGATTACTTTTATCAGATGCCTTGCCCTGATACTGTGACCTACAATGAAATGATTAATGGTATTTCCAAGTTTGGTGACATAAACGAGGCGATTAAGATTTTGAGGAGCATGCCAAACCCAAATTCATCCTCATGGAACGCGATTATATCAGGTTATGTAGTTCGGAATAGAGCACAGGCAGCTCTTGACTTCTTCACTCAAATGCATAGAAATGCAGTCATAATGGATGAATTCACATTTTCTAGCATTTTAAGTGGGATTGCTTGTGTTTCAGCTCTAAAATGGGGTTCATTAATTCATTGTTGTGCTATCAAATATGGTTTGGTTGCTTCGAGGATCATCGGGTGTGCCCTTGTTGACATGTATTCAAAATGTGGGCGCGTACTAGATGCGGAAATATTGTTTCGGGCTATGCCCATAAAGAACATTGTTACTTGGAATGCATTGATCTGCGGCCTGGCACATAATGGTGAATCATATAGGGTGATCCAATACTTCGAAGAGTTGAAAGCTACGAAGGGATTGATACCCGATGACATCACCTTCGTGAATGTTTTGGCGGCATGCTCACATTGCCAAATGCCATTGGAGAAAGCTTATGAATATTTAACATCCATGATTTTCAATTATGGAATTAAACCAAAGCCTGAACATTTAGCGTCTATAATTAGACTAATGGGGCACCATGGACAACTAAGGAAGGCAGAGAAGATGATTAATGAACTAGGGTTTGGTTCATGGTCATCGGTTTGGAGGGCTTTGCTTGGTGCTTGTGTTGTTTGTGTAGACTTAGATGTTGCCAAAGTTGCAGCTGCAAAGTTGATGGAATTAGAAGGTGATGAGGTTGGATTTGTGATGTTGTCGAACATAAACAAGGATCGCGGTAATTGGGTGGATGCAAATGCCGTCTGGCAGCTGATGAGAGGCCAAGGGGTGATAAAAGAAGCCGGGTTAAGTTGGGTTTAGGGGATTTAAGTTGCCGAGAGCTGATGTATTCACGCAATGCAGTCACCATTAATGATCATTAACCAGACTCCAGCTGAGATAGAGTAACGAAGCTGAGAAACTTGTTCACCATATAAGATTACAGACTTAAGTTATGCAGCAAGGTTATGCATTTTCAAAATCATGCTTTGCTGCGATGTAATACTCCTACATTTTACTGAGGTGATTCGTTGGTAAATTCGATATGATGATCAAAAGTCCCATAATTTGTTCCATTAACTTTGTAAGGGGGCAATGAGACGAAGTCCGCTAACTCAAAGATTAAATAACCCCGTCCTAGTGGAAATCTTAAAATCTAAGATGGAAGATATTAAGGAATTTGATTACTTCAAATGCCATATGGATAATACTTCAACATCCACATTAGTTAATAACATCATATGAGAGTCAAACACAAATTAGAAAGCCCCTGTAATGACTAATTAGAAGAGAAATGGAGAGGAGATAAATAAAAATGATAAAGAACTCATTATCAAATAAGATAATCAAGCAATTTATATGAAACTTCCTTAAATGGGAAATAATTGTTGAATCTCATTGATCACCACATGTGAGTGTTTCAAATTGGAGAAAGAGCAGAAACTAAACCATTTTATAAGACGAGGAGTTAGTCTTCCTATTACCAATTGGTTTTAGGATAGAACCTCCCTACGCTTATAAGTGATCTAAAACTCTCCTCATCCTTATTGGATTATCCAAGCCCATTTCATATAATTTGAAAATTAACTATAATAAAATTATAATGAAAAAGGAGGAGAGGTCCAAAAAAAAAAAACTTTAGTACTTTGTCCACCAGATGCATAATAATTTTAATGTAAGACCACATCACTTTACTCAATTAGGTCAGTTTTTAAGTCTAAACAAATCACTTTTTAAGTCAACAAAGGTCACATTTAGAGTCAATACTATACAAGTGAAGACTCATTTAACCTGAATGAGCAAACACTGTAGATTTTTTCATTTTTTGTCAAGGAGAAGAGTGAAGGTTGAGCAACTATCAACATTTGACCCCTTTTTATTAGGTTAAAATCCAGGTGGTTAACCTAAATCAACCTTCTTGACAACATAAGACGCTCTTAGACATAAAAAGAAACGCCATGCCATCACCTAGAAAGTATAATCAAGATGTATTTGAAACTATAGGTACAGGATTTGCTGCAATAGGAGACATTATAACAACAATAATCCCATAGGAACTACAAAGTAGGCAACGATGCAAAAATGAAACATTATTCCACCAATTCAATTTCCAAAACAAATACCTTCAAATCCAATGTATAACCAGCAAAGAAGCTCAATAATGTTAATTAGAGAATTTGTACATTTTACATTTCACTTTTTGGTAGCAAAAACTTGTGTTTCCAATCACATGAAGAGTGAGACAGCTTCTTGTATTAGCGATGAACTGCTAACAGTCACCTGGGTACGGACAGACCAAGCTCTAGAGCAAACAGAAAATAAATTTCAATCAGAAAATGCTATGAGAAGTAGCAGTTTAATGTGCTTTTATGCTTGAACATGTTGGTTTCTTACTTTGAAAACCAATAAACTGTTTGTCATAAAGAAAAATAAGAAAAGACAAGTTCCTTCTGCACTGCTACAGATTTGCTCCCAAAGAATGTACAAAAATGACTTCGGATCCGACACTATATCAACGTTTCAATATCATTATAACTAGGGAACATGGAAGCACTGGTGAAATGAGCAACCTCCAAACCTCTCACGTACCATCAATTTCATCTGGGGAAAATAAGCACGTATGTCACTACAACATCCTCCGATCTAGCATTCAGTTATTTACAGTGAAGAATATATTCCATCCAAATTCAACTCTATCAAATTTGACAGACAGTATAGGCATGAAAGAGGACTCATTTAGCACTATTGAACTAAGTGCTGCTGGAGGATTAAGGACTAATCGTCATCAAATATGAAGTAAAATGTAATTTTGGCATCTCATGTTGCAAGAAACTGTTTTTTATTGGATGAAAATTGCTCACTATTGCAATTCTGACAAACATAAATATAAGAGAGAAAAACTAATGATAATCAAATCTAATCTTCAAGTATACTAGTGCCCTGTCATATTTGCCTGATGTGATTTAGTGTAAAAACAACAATAACTCGCTTAAAATCCTAAAGCACATGTGTCACCATAATAAGAAACCAGTGCAACAACAAGATGTTCATCATTTAATGCTTTGCACACAACTGTTACTCATCTAGTTCACAAACGTTCAACAAATGTCATACCAAATGATTGAATTAGTGACAATGTGACAATTATAGAATCGAAAAGAGAGATAGCGCATTAAGCAGCAAAAAAATCATGCTACTAATTGTTTCAACTGCTGTAAAGAGTGAGTTGTTCAATTACAAAACAAAACTGGTGTATCCTCATATAAAAATGACATCTTTTTGTCTCCTTAATAGAACATTCATAGTTTCATACTTGAGAATGACGCAGGGTTCATGGTTGGCAAGTCCCAGGAGGCCAGGACCCATATTATTTCTTTCAAGCATAGTGATATTATGTGCCTGCAGGAACCAAATACTCTA
This sequence comes from Beta vulgaris subsp. vulgaris, assembly GCF_026745355.1. Taxonomy (NCBI): domain Eukaryota; kingdom Viridiplantae; phylum Streptophyta; class Magnoliopsida; order Caryophyllales; family Amaranthaceae; genus Beta; species Beta vulgaris. Next base: position 10,068,426 of record NC_079206.1, read on the forward strand.
GTCAGCTTGACATTTGACATCTGATCTCACGTATGAATTCTCATTTTTCACCCTGTTACGCATTAAACACTTTATCCCCTTCTTCAAACAGAAAGTAAAACTCACAGGCTTAAAGGTTGAAACTAAACCCAAAAAGATCTCACATGTTCAGAAGTATAATCCGCCAGTATTTTGTTACCCAAAAGGCCAAAAGGCCAAAACGAAACTAATATGTGAAGAAATGATGCTACTACAAGACTTCGCTCCCTATTGATTAGCTCCTCCCCCAACCCCCACCCCCACCCCGCACACACACAGAGAAAATCACAAGCCAAATATAAAATTCATATGCAATGTTTGCATCAGATCATAATGCAAGCACAGTTATTCTCATTCAATGAACCAAACCACAAGAAACAATTGCACACATTCGTATTACCTAATTGGCTTACGAAAAGGCCAAATTAAAACATGCTAAGTAAGTACTTTTGGGCTAAATGAACAAAAATAAGTAGCGAATCATGTTTTCGTAATGCCATAACCATACTCTCTTCATTATTTTGGTACACTGGCACACATCAAAGCCACTAAATCATTGGAGTACCGCACCACCTATTAGCATTTACAGCACATATTCCCAAAATATCCAACTAACAATGGTTGCAAACCTCACATAATCAACCAATTAAGGTACAAGTGTATAACCATTGGAAAAAAGAACTCAAAAATTGCTATCTTCCTTCGAAATTTCGACAGCTTCCCCTACTTAATCGTTCCAATCGATTCACACTCTTATCTCAAACATCCACAATAGATAAGGTGAAGTAAGCTGGACACATCTGAAACATTCTCAACGCCAATCTAATTCATCTATTGCTACAACTAACATTTCTATGATAATTAACCTAGAAACAAGCGCAACCAAATCATAATTATATATCATAATAACAAGTTAATCACATGATCAAACAAATGCAAAATGCACAAACCTAAAAACAAGAAGTGAATATTAGAGGTCGGGAGAGGTACGGCAGAGTGTACCCTGAGAAAGAGCTCTGGAACTCCTCGACGTCGTACTCAAGCATGACGTCATCCTCGCCGATGAAACTGTGCTGTGCAACGGCATTAACGACTGCACTCCTCCTAACTCTTTCGGCAATCTTTTCGCACATTTCAAAAACACACGCAAAAAAAGTAAAAATTAAAGAGAGAAAAATCAAATTCAACATGAAATTCATCAAAAAAAAATGAAATAAAGACCTTGAGAAACTGAATCGAGGAAGAGATGAAGATGTGGATCTAGGAAGAGGAGCTGCAGTAGACCTTGGAGCAGAAGTGGAAGATTTAATGGAGGATTTCAAGGAAGAAAGTGAAGCTCTGTTAATAAATCTACTGCATTTTGACGCCATTGAAATGATAATTGATCGAAGAAATTGGTTTTGAGAGAAGGAAGAAGGATTGTGATTTGGATACTGTTTTCGAGATGAGAGAGAAAAAAAAGAGAGGTTTAGGGTTTAGTGGTTGAGTTTGAGAGTTTTGTTAGATGGGCTTAGTTAGCCACAGAATATGCAACTAGCTTGATCAATAGAATTGATGGGCTTTGAAGTTTGAGGGCTACAAAGAATTTTTTATACTCTTTTTGTTTGAGTATAATCCTAACGACCCGTTTAGTAGACAGTGGTTAATAGAAGATATCAAACTAAAGTTATGGTTGGTAAGTTTTAAATATAATGTCCGTTATTAAGTCTTTTGGATCGGGTATGTTTTCTTTTGTGTTGGTTATTTTTGAAAATGGAGGTATACGTTATATGTGCTTTCTCCATTTCTTAACATAAAGAAGGTGTGAAAAAAAGGAATCTAGATAGAAAATGTTAGGATCACAGCAAAGTAAGGTAATTCAATAGGTGAAACAAAAAAAAATAATGGTTCCCTTTTGTTTTTTAATGTCATATTTGTAATAAAAGAAAGGATTTGTTTTTGCCACTTTAAGCTTGGTGTCACTTATTGTGACATCTATACAAATATATTAAAAGGCGTGCGAAAACAAGAAACCGTGCCACGTGGCGCTCTCCCTAGGGAGTTTTAGTTCATCTAATCCATGTACAATAAAAAAATTAAGAAATTGCATAGCATAAGGTTTGATCCCGAGACCTCAAGTACATATATAATAAAATTTTAACCACTAAACTAAGTTGTATTTAATGTTAGAGAAAGTATTGGGTCAGACCGTCTGACGTATTGCTTACTGTCAGACGGGCTGAGCCCAATACATCTTCTCTCTGCTTCACTTTTTAGGTCACATTCTCTCTCCTCTTTCTCTCTCCTTCTTCAACTTCTACAACCTTTTTTTTCTCTGTATTTGTGGAATTTATTTTGTTTCATTTCTTCAAATAGTACAACCATCCTTCAATGCAGTGGCGTATCTAGGAATTTACTCATAGGGGTACGATTAAGTAAGTAGTTAGACTTGTTAATTTTTTTTTCAAAATAAAGCTTTATTAACATTTTTTTTCTCCTTAAGTTTAAGTAAGAACTTAGATATAATTGCTAACTATTTAAGTGTTCAATGTATCAATTTAAATAAACAGATCTTTAAAAATAAGTTTTTTTAATATAAAAACAGTTGTTTAAGTATATAAATAAGGAAAATTTGAAGGAAAAAGAATAGAGACAAAATTATTATTTTGAAGCTTTTCTTTTTGTGGGCTTATGAATTTGTAGTTGTAGAGTAATCTTACTTATAAATTTTTAGTTTCACACTAATAGCCATAGGCTCATGGAGAGTAGTATATAGTAGAAGTGTTGAAGATAAATTAAATATGAGTCAAAGGGGAGTAATTAAAAGCACAAAAAAGAACTTGTGGGGTTTTGAACTCAAGACCTCCTCATGATTTCATGGATCTTTCTTTTCTCTTCTACTACCAACAAGACAAACCTCAACATATTGATTTGTTTTCATTATTTTCCAGAAATAATGGGGGTACAGCTGTACCCCTTGTACCCCCTCTAGATCCGCCTATGCTTCAATGGCAGAGTGGTTCGAAGAAAGTAAGCAAGATGATATAAATTTACATTGACGGATTACAACCGCGCGAATATCTTCATCAACTGCATCTTGCTCAAAGGACAACCACCAGTTACCATCAAGATCTTTAATAGTCATCTTCTTCCACTCCTTGAAAGCTTGGTTATAGTACGTGATTTCGTATCTTGTAGAGTAACTCTACAAAGGAAAATAACCCTTGCTGTTATAAGACTCGGTTGTTCCATCTTTTTCTATATAAAAAAAAAGGTATTGCTGGCAATTAGCATGAGTGATTGAACACTCACAGGTGACAACAGCAAAGAAAAGGTTAGTGTTTTGTTTTTCAGTTGGACTTTGTTTTGTTTCAGTTGGACTTTGTTTTGTTTCAGTTGGACTTTGTTTTCTTTCAGTTGGACTTTGTTTTCTTTCAGTTGAACTTTGTTTTCTTTCAGTTGGACTTTGTGTTCTTTCAGTTGGACTAACTGAAACAAAATGAAGACTACCTGAAAAAAAAATGAAGACTACCTGAAAAAGAATAAAGACCAACTGAAACCCAAGTAAGTCTAACTGAAGCACAAAAACCAACTGAAAAAAAGAAGACTAACTGAAAAAAAAGACTAACTGAAACAAAATGAAGACTACCTGAAAAAAAATGAAGACTACCTGAAAAAGAATAAAGACCAACTGAAACCCAAGTAAGTCTAACTGAAGCACAAAAACCAACTGAAAAACAAAGAAGACTAACTGAAAACAAAATGAAGATTACCTGAAAAAAAAAATGAAGACTACCTGAAAGAAAATTAAGACTAACTGAAAAAAAATTGGAACCACCTGAAAGTCGTCCGACCAAGATTATGGTCGGACGAGTCCGACACAATACGTTCTCTTAGTGTTATTATCATAAAGTATTATATTAATAAATTAATTGTTTTCTTACCCGGGGCATAGCCCAGGCATAATAACTAATTTTTATGTAAGAGAAGTGCGTCACTTAATTTTATGCATATGCTAAAGATGTGATTTATGATAATCTACAAAAGCTCATATGTGTATCTCGCAAGATCTAGTTTATTATGTAAGGATGATGACAAAGGATTACATTTTATAATCTTTACTCCACGCCAACTCCATACAATTAAACAGAGTGTTTGTCTTGTAAGAGACCGCCTACTTTTTAAATTAAAATTAGGCAATGGTAAGCACATTGAAGCTTCAAACCGTATATGCAATAAAAATGATGTCACATATCAATATTAATTACAACCACTATTCATCCCTCGTCAAGTATACGACATGCAACAACGTATATAAGGTATATATAAGGAAAGCAGCGGCAAAGCCCAGATTACTCAATTAGGGGATCGTATTTTTTGGAGAAATAAACTTTAGCTCAAAATGAGTATGGAGACAAAAGCCATGAAAAAAAAATAAAATGGTATTGTGATTCAAACAATTTTAACTAAGATTTCATCTTCTTTTTTAAATATATCCAAAACTATAGTCTATAGGGGTGACAAGGCATACTTGGCCACCTAAATTAGCTATAAAGAGTGGATAGCATATATGTTTTTTTCAAAAAAACAGTTTGGTAATGTATACTAATGAATTTTTCTCTTTACATCATGACGTGCCCTAACTACTATTTACCCATAATTTCTACCAACCCCTAGATTCAAACTTATGACATCTTGGGAAAGATGGAACCATAAACCATTACTCCATCTTCTAATTCTCTATATCCTAATTCTATGAGTGTATGTATATGTACAAGATTAATTAGAGGGGAAGAAATGAGTTGGGTTACTTGGGTATAATAATATGTATACTATTTTATCTATCTATATATGTTTTGTAAACTCAATTTATACTCCCTCTCTTCCTAATTAATTAAGTGTTACATACATCGACTTTTTCATGTAAAACAATGTGTTTCTTTGATTATTAATATCATTAATTACGCACAAGTAAAAATTATAAAAAGTTGATAAGCATTTTGAAATTATATACATTGAGATGATCATCTAACGTGATCCCACTTGACTATATTTTTCCTTGTATATAGTAGCGAGAAAAAGAGAGTCAATGTTAGTTGATTAACATTGTTAATTGACTCAACATAACACTCATTTAGTTATTTAGGAACAGAGAAAATATATATCATTCATCTCGTATTTGTTTGACATTACAATTACTAACGGTGTGACGTGTAAATACACTTATATGAGAAATCACAACAAAAGCAATAACGCTCTATGCCTATATTCACCCTCTCTAACAAATCATGTCTCGAGTCTTGACCTTCAATTTTTTTTTAAAAAAAAATATATATTTCAGCTTCAACACTCTCAACAAATGACATGGTGTTGAGCATGTTATATCATGCTTTACATGAATTATGACACAATTTGAGTACAAGCCGAAAGCAACGTAAAATTGAACATACAAATGACTTTATTAGTTGAATGGATAGCACATAATGTGGATGATACTACATGCATATATGTCGAATGATAGGTAGACTAAAATAACAACTAAATCCGCATCACTGTGTGTATTATTCAACGAACATATAAATTATAATGTACAAGGTATAAAGTATACACAAGTACTAATCTATAGTAACTACCTCTAAAACATGCAAGTCATAAAAGAATGAACTTTCTATATTCCATGAAGTATATCTAGTATCAAGTATTAAAAAAATTCCTATTCTATAAATTTGTAACAACCAAAGAAGGAAAAGAATAAAAAAGTAATAAGATTCCCATTCTACAACCCATTAAGATGGATATTCACATTCGAGCCTCTAAATGAATATATATTCTCACGATTTTTAGGTGGTCATACTAAATATAACGAGAAAAATCGTCCAACTTAACCACCACGTCGATAATCCAGATCCCTTACCACTACCACTGTTTTCGCCATTAAAAGTTTCTTGGTCGGATTCTAACAAAGACCCGTAATTAAAATTCGGGTTCGACCCGTATAAAGCTTGTACCCCTTCAACATCATCAATCCGAAGGTCCACTCTACGACTCCTGGGTCTTAAACTCGGGTACATGATAGCATCACTAACAGAAGAATGAGCCAAACCAAGCACGTGACCTATCTCGTGCGTTGCTACTGATTCTAAATCAACGGCTACCCTAGATCCTTCCGTTTGAAAATCAACGGCCCATGTTTCAGCTGCATCTAAATGAAGTCTACCATTTTCAGGTGAAAAAGCATGAGCTAAAACTCCCAACACTCCATCAAACGGTTCTCCGTCACCGTGATCACCATTATGAAATCCAATATGAATCTCAGCCGTTCGATAATCTTCTACCTCAGTGAAATTTACTGGAATAACCTCGGACCACCGCCCGAAAGCGCGTGAGAACACCGCCCTGATTTCTTCTTGTGGTAGGTAGTCAATCATGCCGTCTGGTGAAAAAGCGTAAGTCAAAGTCATGGGTGAAGACCTCATCCACCGCGGTTGCCCGTTAAAAAATGAGTAGTGGCGCGTGGTGTGGAGGTGGCGCGTGGTGGTATTCACGGCGGCGCGTGTGTGATCATCCCCCATGCCGCAGCGTGGGGCCATGATAAGGTCAACTGTATCAGTGTCGAGTTTTCCGGTGACGGGTAATCCGAGGTTTCTCTGGTAATTAAATATGGCGGATTCGAGGTCGGAGTCGAAGTCGTCGGAAAAATTCCCCGGCGGCGGAGGGAGGTAGCCGAAGTGGTGGAAGTAAGTCTTGAGATCACATATGCCGGTGAAGTGGCTGCCTTTTTCGAGGTTGGCGAATTTAGCGAAACCGCCCCACGGGGTGTTGTTGTAGACGGAGGAGTGGGCGGCGAGGGTGGTGGCGGTGGAGTGATCAAAGTTTAAGACAGTGGTGGGTTGGGGAAAATTTCTAGCGGGAAAGGTTGGAGGGAGTAGTTGTAGGAGAGAGAAAAGGAAGAGGAGAAAAGGTAACAGAAAGTGCATGGCTATAAAATGAATAAAATGGAAAAGTTAGTTATGTTGGGAGTTGAGCCTTCAAAAATCTTATTAATTGTTGCGGTTTATATGGAGAAGTAAGATTTTGGAAAAAAAAAAACAGAGGAATTAAAGAATTGGTATTATGAGAAGTCAGAAGAATGTGGCAAAGATGAAAGCAACAATTTGGGGTAAGAAGGAGAGAGAAAGTTAGGAAGATTCTGCCGTGCTTTGAATATCATTTCAAAAATGGAGGGTTAAGTAAAGTTTGATGATCTAATGAAGCTTAGGTGGGTGAACTACTGCGGCTTCTTCTATATTTGCATGCTATATTATACAGTATTTTACAAATAAATTCTATGCTAATTGCCTCTTATTCTTTATCTTTTTCCTATTTTAATTGTATACATATGCAAATGCATTTTTTTAACTATTTTTTTATTACATAATTGTAACGATTGAATATTAATAAATGTTGTTATTGAGACAATCAAACAAGTTCACATATATATAACTATATTTTTTTATATTATAAGAAGAATTGATAAGATTCTCCGTAATTCTGTGTGGAAAGTTAAGATTTTAAATGAGAAAGATTAAAAAAATTGAAAAGACAATTTTACATGGTGTAACTAATTACTATAATGATCTTATTATAGAGATTGATATCCTGGTGGTTATTAATTCCCTTAAGAATATTTGGAAGATCTCTTGGGAAATTAATAATTTAGTTTTGGATGCAAGGTCGGATTTAAAGGCGTTCTCTTCGGTTTCTATCAACCATTGTTTCCGTGAAGCTAATCAAGCAACGGACTTCATGGCTCACAAGGGTCACTCGGTTTACTCCCCTCACCGTTGGTTTGAACTTAATGATTCTGGGTTTATTTCTATCCGTAAGGATGCGTTAGGTTGGTCCTATCTCAAGGACCAACCTAGTTGTTCTCAACTTATAAAAAAAATTATTACAATGATCAACCAAAACACAATTCGATCTCACACATCTCTTCCATTTTTTCGCGTTGTGCAAAACTAAGAATATGTGACTATATCAATATGACGTAACTATTGGATAAAATAGTTTCTTATGAATATGTGACTAATTTAGAGTAAGGACAAGAATTATATTAATGAAAATGTAGTTTAATTAGTTGCATCTGACTTGGTTTTTTGTTGACCAAAATTTTATAAGCTATGACGACATTGACAAATTCTCATCACTTTAAATTTGTGAGGATGAAAAGTACGTATTTGGGTTTGAAGTATGGAGGGTAAAGGAAGACTTTTGAAGAGGGTTTTGGTGTTAGTTTGCGCTTGTCAAACACGACGATTCCATAGTCTTTTTACTCTTTTTGGTGTATAATAATATATAACAACGGTATAAAAGTATGTCTGAATAAATTTGGTAGAGGAAGGCCGCCGAGTCAAGAGGCATGAATTTGATTTGATCATGAATCTCCTAATTTTATGTTACTAGTCGTACTTGTATCATCTATTAACTCGTGTGTATTGGTCCTAATGGAGAACGAAACTCCCGCGTGTATATTGAATCTCAATCTGTCTAGATGGTAGTTTGTTCAAAAACTAAATAGGTTGGAACTTGGAAGGGAGACACAATGTTTAGTAGACTTGTGTATGTACCATTATCTCATTAAACCTATATAATACTCCTTCCGTCTCAAAATATAATTCTCATTTTCCCTTTTTCACGGTAATTTATGCAAGTAGAATTTAAAAGGGAAAGTAAATATTTTTATTTATTTCAATAAATATTATATGGGAAAAGATGACTTTAGAAAAGAGAATGGAGTATAATTGGTGAAAAAGCATTGTTGTAACATTTTGGTTGAATAAACAAAGGAAAAAACAAAATTCAAGAAGCAAATAAATAATAGGACACAGTTTTTTTAGACAACTTACGGAAAAATGTGGAACTAAATATGAAAATGGAAACTACTCCCTCCGTTTCAAAATATAAGTCGTTTAAGGTTTTTGCACACAAATTAATAATTTAGTTAATTTTAGTTAGTTTTGCATGGGTAATAAGAATTGACATTAAATATTGTATTGATAATACAAAACAACCTATAAGCTTATCTTGATAATATAAAATTGCATTTAATCTTACATTGGTATTGTAGAATGCTTTATATTTTGAAACAAATTCTTTTAGCTAAAATGCCTTATAATTTGAAACAGAGGGAGTATATTTTGGGACACCCAAAATGATAATGGGAACTATATTTTGGGACGGATGGGGTAGAAATTAAAGACTGACTATAGATCCTAACAAAGTTTTTGCTTAAAAAAATTTTCATTTCTGAAGTTGGACCAAACTGATGCTAGAGTCAGACTTTTAGTACTACTAAATAGTACAGAAAAAGGCACATGCCCAAAAAAAAAAAAGCCTGAAACTAGGTCCAACCTAGACGAGCCATTTTGCTTAAATTTTTCATCGCACTATATTAACAATTTTTGGATACTTGTTAATAGCAATTTATTTAAAAGCTTAATTTTGGAGGATGAAATAAAATTCAAATAAAATGGGTATTAATTATTAAATAAAACGTTTGTTTACTTCAACTAAATTCAACTTGTATGCCAACTCTATAGAGTGCGCGCCTTATATTATTTTTTCATAATTTGCTTTACCATCAAAATAACTTGAAACAAAAAATAAAAAATATAACTAGTGTTGTCAAGGTGGAATGATGAGTTTCAGCTAATCAGAACTACCAGTAAAAAGCGTTTAAGGTGCATCACCCCTTTAATAAGACACAGAAAGCTAATTAGTGGATCACCAATTATTATTTCACGTAACTATCAACTGCTGCAAACATAAAGTAGAACCTAATATATACTCTAAGTAATAAAGCATATTAGGATTGGCGGCTTTAATTTTAATGGATAAATAGAGTGCTATTTGCTTTCGCTGAATTATTACATCAATATTTTGACGAAATTTCAAGCGTGTATTTCAGTCAATTAAATTGAATAGGAAAGGTAGTATGAAATTCAATTTATCTATTCGATAATATTGATAAGAAAAGTCTGGTTATTTGTGCTTATTGGTGACACAAGAAGTAGGTTCCTTATAATATCATTGGTCAAAAAAAAAACCCAATTATAGATGTATCACTCAAATCAAATAATGTTGGTTTAAGATATTAGTTCTAGACGCATCTCAAAAAATTGTGTTGATGAGGTCATGGCTTCTCTCAATACATGAAGTGTTTGAAGTTTGAGAATAACAAGTCAATTTATTAGTCTTTTTTGGTTATAATGTAATTCACTTTTTATGAAACTATAAAAGGAATTATTACTTCCACAACTCCAAGTAATAGTATAAAACTATAAGCCAAGTTTGAATTTTATAAATATATAATGATACAAAGTTGCAAGCGCTCTAGCTAGACTTTTCTCTTTAAAACAAATAATTGATGTTAGGAATCGGGGTGTTGTAGTTTGATTAATGCAAATAACAAAATCAATGAAATAATAAGAATGAGAAAAGCAATAAAGAAGATAAACAGAAGAACACAAAGATTTACATGATTCGGTCAAAATATACCTACGTCCACAGGTGGTGGATTCGAGCTTCTTCACTATGATGGAGAAAAAAAAAAAGAGAGAAACATTACAATGAGTCCTAAAATTTTAGAGCCTGAAAGTGTTTCATAAGTTGTGTCAAATAATGAGCACCAAGAGGTCCTTTTATAATATAAGGAACTCTGCACAAAAATCGTAAAATATACTCCGCACAGAACCCTAAAAAGAAAAACCGATTCGGAAACACATCTCGCAAACCGCGAGTCACAGTATGCTCTCGACAGTTCTTCGTAAAACGGGAGTAACTTTCTCGTTTCTCAACGAAATTGGGCATATGACATATCGTTGGAAAGCTCTTAAAACAAAATATCACCTCTAATTTGAATCACATCTAAACCATTTATAAATTGAGAGATATGTACATTCAAAATTAGCCTTATATCATTCACAAGATTTCAAGTCACAAATAAAAATTATTGCATTCATAATTTCTAAGAAAGTCTCCAACTCTTACCATCTAAACGAGGTGGGAACTATTCAAAAATCAAAATTATGTCATACTGATCTTAGAAAGTAGCTTACTCTTGATATTATGTTTATATTCAAGCAGTTATAATTCACTCAAAAAAATTAAGGAGTTATAAACTTATAAGTAATAATTGTTGAAGATTGTGTGTGGTAACCCATTTGAATTTGCTACAATTTCCTATTGAGTTATTAGTTTAGAAAAGGTATTTGACACTAATTTTGTTCGATAAAAGTAGGTGTTGCGGTAGCTATAAACTATTGTATATATACTAGTTGTTATCTGTCAAATATTAGCTATTAGATTTTGCCTATAAAAAGTGGCTTTTATGATAATTAGTTCTCACTAAAAACTAGCTATTTATTTAGAAATAAAACAAAAAAAAAGACTATATTCAATCTTCAAAAGCTACTCTAAAAGTTAGGTCTATCCCAATAAGCTTAAGCTACCTTATAACTTTTCCAAAACACTAGTTCAAATAATAAAAGCTACTTCGAACACGATTTTACACCAAAATTTGGCTTACTCCAAACCTAAAGCTATTTCAAATGTTGTTGACATAATTTCCCTAATAAATTCTTAAACTATAGCTAAAACCGAGTTGAAATGAAAAGATTGGTTCAAGTGTTTAATTTTACGATTTAATGACGAATTTAAGCTACTAGAAAAATATTTAGTTTGTCATTTTAGATAACACATTAATACATACTTCCTTTGATTTAAATAAGCGCGACACTTATTTTATCTTATAATATAAAATGCACACTTGTGATCATTAATATATTTAATTTGATATTGTAAAAAGTTATATATAGTAAACATCTAATCAAATCTTATATATATATATATATATGCTCTTACATATATATAAACAAAACTCTTACGATCATCAATGCACAAAGCCGAATTGATTTGTTCAAGATTTGACACTTGGCACCTCTTTTGAATATCAAGTGTCCCTATATTATTAATAAGAAAACCAAATATGATATAAATGGAATATTTCATGCTACTAATTAATTATATGTGATCTTTCATCATCAATTATTTTATTACTTCCCCACTCTTTCACCTACCCCACCATATTTTCTCTCTCCTCCGATTCCTTCTTTGCTCCTCTTTTCCTTAGTCCATCATAAAGAGTTGGACATCAGCTTTTTGGTCAAATTTTTTCTCTTTTCTAATAAACTAATATTACTTTATTTATACTCTCTCTCCTCATAACCCACAAGGAGGGCAACGGCTAGGAGTACCAACAATGGAGCTATTGGGTGTCTCTCCATGGAGACACTTTATAAAGTGACTCTTGGGGGAGATACCATTTGGGTTGAAGGAGAGATGGCTCTCCAATGTGTGGGACCCGTATACTATTGCAATTATTTAAGTTTTTTTTTCTTCTTGCAACCATTTAATGATATTTTTATAAAAATAAAACAAAAGATGGTAATAATTATTATCCCAACAACTATAATTTTTCTTTATTTTTAAAATGTGTCAAATAGTGGATATATTTCATGCACAAAATCTACTATTTTTTTTTAATTTATAAAATTAAATATTAGCATTCAAAATTAATAATTTTTTTAAAAAATTCCACATTACATAAAATCTGAGAAAGATAATTATTTTTTGTAATTATATTTAATTTACCTGAAAAACTTAATTTATATAGTATAACTTTGATCATAATATGAATGGAAATTTTCACAAGTACCCCTGAGGTTTGACGTAATTCAAAAATTACCCCTCACATTTGAGAAATTCCCCAGATACCCATGAACTTTGACTTTGTGCTCAAAATACCCTTATTATTGACGGAAACCTAACGTTGTTAAAGGTTTCTTTCTCTTTTTCCTCTCCATCTTCATCTTCTTCATCTTTTCTCCCACAATCCTCCATTAATGACACCTTAAAACCTTCAATTTTCTCCATTTCCTTCCACCTACATGCCTCTTTAACTCCTTCTTATCTTCATCTTGTGAATTTCCCCCACTTTTTATGATGGTGAAGTTGATTCTCTCTCTTTGTGAATTTCCCCCAAATTATTGATGGTTATTATTGTTGTTGTTCTTATTGTTGAAGTTGCCATGAGAATTTTTGGGTTTTAGAAATGGGTTTTACACACCATTTTCATGGATGTAGTCATAGAAAATTGGCCTAGGTTTATTTTCTTCTTCTCGATGTTGGGGCCGGGAGTTGGGTTTTCTGGGTTTGTACGTACTTGAATGGTATTATGAGAAGAACGAGGAATGAAGTTAAAGGGGGTGTGAAGTTTAGGAGATAGAGATGAAGAATGTAGAGAAGAGGGGTTTAAGAGGGGATGAAAAAGGATTGATGGAAGACATGAGCATGAAGAGAGATGAAGAAGATGAAGATGGGAGGAGAGATAAAGGCATATAGGTGGACGAAAAGAGAGAAAATTGTAGGTTTAGGATGTCATTAATGGAGAATGGTGGGAGAAGAGATGAAGAAGATGAAGACGGAGAGGAAAAAGAGAAAGAAACCCTAACGGCATTAGAGTTCCGTCAATAGTAAGAGTATTTTGAGCACAAAGTCAAAGTTCGGGGGTATCTGAGAAATTTCCCAAAGGTGACGAGTAATTTGAGAATTACGTCAAACCTCAGGATTACTTGAAAAAAATTTCCTAATATGAAATGAGGTTCATTTATTAATATGGGGACCAACAAACAATAAAAAGTTGAATAGAAAGCTCTTTAAAGAGTTATATTGTTGTTGGGTGTTTTTAGCTATAGTTCTTGAGAGTAGCTTGAAGAGAGAGAATAAATAAGAGAGAGTGGAAAGCTAGTTGAAAAGCCATGTACCAGTATACATGTTGTTAGAGGATGTCTAAAACAATAATTTAACTGATTAGTTTCCACGTCCTATTGTTGATAAATTTTCAATCCAAAATTCCCAATTAATAAAGAGTTCTGTTTGTATCGAGGTACCAAATTGCATCGAAATTTGGCTAACTCTACAACATATGAAGTATAACCCTATCCCCTACGATTTTAAGATAATAAGACTCTTATTCCAACTTATATTAAGATAACATACACAGATAAAGAATGCAATATTAACAAGACAAGCCAATGATAATTGTACAAGTGTGGGAAATAATTGTGTTAACCTGTTGTAGGTTAACCTGACATTCAATATATATATAGTGTTTACATTACAGACCTATGACTATGAAAGTACCATTCTACCCTTTACAATATAATATTATCCCTTTACATATAATATTATCCAATACACCCCCTCAATCTTCACGAGGTGAAACAATGGATAGATTGGTACGATGTTTAGTAAATAAGTCAGTAGATAGGCCTTTAGTAAAAATGTTTGCAACCTGAGACTGAGTAGGAACATGTCGAACAATAATACCTCCCTTGGCAACCATTTCTCGAACAAAGTGATAGTCAACATCGATATGTTTGCTACGATCATGATGAACTGGATTAGCAGTGAGATAAGTAGCAGAGACATTGTCGTAATAGACAATCACAGGACAACGGAGAAAATGGCCAATGTCAGCAAGAAGTTGCTTGAGCCAAATGGTTTCTGCAGCTGTGTAGGCAGTGGCCCTGTATTCAGCTTTAGTGGAGGACTTGGAGACGGTAGGTTGCTTTTTCGAACGCCAGGAAATAAGATTCTTCCCAAGAAAAACAGCATAACCAGTAGTAGAACGTCTTGTGTCAGGACATCCTGCCCAATCTGGATCAGAATAGGCAATAACAACAGTAGGAGAGTTGTTGCTATATAAATAAAGTCCATAATCCAGAGTGCCCTTCAGATATCTGAATTTTTTTTTCACAGCATGAAGGTGAGTAGTACGAGGAGCATGCATAAACTGAGACACCATATTAACAGCATAAGCAATATCAGGACGAGTCACAGTTAAGTACTGCAATGCACCAACCATACTACGATAATATGTGGGATCAGCAAGAAGTTCTTCATCAAGTAGAGACAATGTTACTCTAGAGACAACAGGATTGGTAACTGGTTTAACAGTATGAAGATGGAATTTACGTAGTAAATCAGAGACATACTTATGTTGAGACAAAAATAAACCAGATGGAGTACGCACAACCTGCAAACCTAAGAAGTAATGAAGATCTCCTAAATCCTTCATAGCAAACTGCGAAGAAAGAACATAAATGAATTTGGCAACAAGAGGAGGACTACTACCAGCAAGGACAATGTCATCAACATATAAGAGAAGAATAATGAGATGACCACGATATTTTATTCAAACATAGAAGTGTCATAACTGCTGCACTTGAAACCAATAGATAAAAGAAAGTTGCTAAACCGAGAAAACCAAGCTCTAGGAGCTTGCTTCAAACCATAAATGGACTTACGAAGACGACAAATATGAGTAGGTTTAGATGGATGAACAAAACCCGGAGGTTGACGCATATAAACCTCTTCATTGAGAAAACCATGAAGAAACGCATTTTTGACATCTAACCGACGAATAGACCATTTAAGAGAAACATCAATAGTAAGAACCAAGCGAACAGTTGTAGGTTTAACAACATGACTAAAGTTTTCAAAGTAATCAATACCTGCCTGCTGATGATTGCCAAAAACAACAAGTCTGGCTTTGAACCGCTCCACAGAACCATCAGAATGATATTTAATCCTGTAAACCCACTTACAACCAAGCAAATTCTTATCATAGTTGCGAGGTACAAACTCCCATGTGTCATTTCTAATCAAAGCATTGTATTCATCTAACATAGCCTGACGCCAACGTGAGTCTTTAGAAGCTTGTTTAAAATTAGTAGGTTCAGACTCCACAATTTCAGTGTTTAAGTTCATTAAGACACGTGGTTTAGACACTCCATCTTTAAGACGGGTAACCATGAGATGGTTATTGGCAACAGGAGGAGACTGACAAGAAGAGAGGGGAATGGGAGACACCGGACCAGAAGACGAGGAATGGGGAGAGACCATGAGGGGAGACTCGAGTCGAAGGGACGCGGGCGAAGAAGCTTGTGCACTCGGCGACCCAGCGAGAGCTGGCGAGCCATCGACCGAGGAGCGTGGCGATGCAGCAAAACTCGCTGAAGCGAGAGAAGCAGCGACGGAGGCTGCTGAGCGAGCTTGCGAGGCTGCGGGAGATGATGACCCAGCAGGCTGCCCAGCGAGCCGAGGCTCGGTAGCGGATGAAGCAGGCTGCCCAGCAGGCGGGTGATGAAGAGAAACGGGCGTGGGCGGAGGGAAACTCCGAAGACTCGCTGATGCACCACTAGGCGCAGGCGGCACAACACGACAGACGGGCGAGGGGGATGAGACAACAGACACATGAGCAACATTAGTCAAATTCCAGTCAAAAGTGAGCACCAAAGGGGAACTATAAGGGACATGTGTCGCGGAGCCAACTAGAGCACGATACAGAAATTTATGTTCATGAAACTGTAGTGTAGACTTTTTGGTAGTAGGATCAAAACATCGATACCCTTTATATTCCAATGCATATCCAATAAAAACACAAGTTTTAGATTTAGGTTGCATTTGTGATTTTTAGAGTTCAGAAACAAAGGAAAGCATTCACATCCAAATTTTCAAAAATTGATAGGAAGGAGGACGATGAAATAATTTTTCAAAAGGGAAACACCCCCTAAAACCGAGCTGGGTAATCTATTGATAGTGTAAGTGGCAGTATATGATGCATCAACCCAAAATTCGCAGGAAAGTCAGAATGAATAATCATAGTACGAGCCATTTCAATGATATGACGATGTTTGCGTTCTGCAACACCGTTTTGAGCTGGAGTGTGGGGACAAGATTTTTGAAAAATAATACCATTGTCAGAAAAATGTTGAAGAAGAGGAGAATTGTCAAATTCCCTTCCTCCATCACTTTGAAATATTTTAATTTTGCAATTAAAAAGATTTTCAACCATCTTTTGAAACATAAGGAATTTTGAATAAGCTTCCGATTTTCGACGTAAGGATAAATCCAGGAATAGCGTGAAAAATCATCAACAAACACAACATAATATCGAAATAATTGATTTGACAAAACAGGAGATTGCCAAAGATCACTATGAATTTTATATAATGGATATGTAGAAATATGTTCAACGAATCAAAAGGTAAACGATGTATTTTCCTAGCTTACACCACACAATCATCATGAAACTTAGAGGTACATGTGATATATTTATTTGAACATAATTTTCCTATAATGCTAGAAGATGTATGACCCAGCGAGCATGCCACACGTCACCCGACTCCTTAATGGCTAGGAAAGCAGGAACTGAAGGCTCAGGAGGGACAATGCTGGGCTGAAGAGGGTAGACACCTTGTTTACTGGTTCCCTGAAGCAGAACTTCCCCCGTTATCTGGTCCTTAACATAAACAGAATTTTTATCAAAACTCACAACACAATCATTTTCATGACACAACTTGTTAACTGATAATAAATTATGTTTTAAATTAGGGACATGACAGACAGATGATAAACGGAGGGGACGACTTGCAGTTTTTAAAGTTAAATTTCCAGTACTTTTAATTGGGAGTAAGGTACCATTACCAACTACAACAGAACTAGACCCAGTATAAGGAGTTTTAATAGAGAACGTACCATCCTGAGGAGTCATGTGAGATGCAGCTCCCGAATCCGGGTACCAGACTGAGTCATTAGCTTCACCACCAACAGACAGTGCAGCTAAGGCTCGAGTGACACTTTCTGAGGAGGAGGGAACAAAGCTGAAATTGAAACGCTGGGGACAATAGGCAGCTTGGTGACCTGGAAACCAACACAAACCACATGTATCGGAAGTAGGGGTAGAGGTAACATTGTTACTATTTGATGAATTACTCCCTGCAGACGACAAATTATTAGTAATATAATCTAGGCAAGGCATACTATAGGATGACAAGTTAGAAAATTTACTTATACCATTTGATCGTCCCCGATTACCATTGTTGTTGTTGTTTCCTCCAGAGCCATGATTATTATTGTTTCCTCCATTCCCACCATTATTACCCGAGCATCTGATTGTTGCCCCACGATTATTATTACCACCTCTGTTTCTGTTATTCCTTCCCCGATTTCTCCCTCCAGAATTAGTCTGGGAGGAGGAACTTGAACCAGTACCAGTAGATTTAACGGCAAGTAAGGCATGATGGGATGAGGGATCAGATGCATCCTTAGAATTTATCAATCTTTGTTCATGCAGTAGCAACTTGGGACGCAAATCATCAAAACTAATTGGGAATGGATAATGCAGGAGGGTAGTAACTATATGATCGTACTCAGAATCACGATCTAAACCAAAAAGGGTATACTGCACTAAATCCTGGTTCGACACAGGACATTGAATAGCAGCAAGGAAATCAGCAATCACCTTAATCTCACGTAAATATCCATCCATGGTCTGAGAAGCAGTCTTTTTAATACGAGTTAATAACCGACCCTTTAATTCCATTGATCTGGCCATACTAGCATGCATAAATCTAGATTGTAATCTAGTCCAAATATCCACAGAAGTATGCAAATCATGAACATCCACAAATACATCATGTGATAAGGTGGCAAAAATCCATGATTTAACTGTTGATCAATCGCAAATACTCATAGAAGTGAACATTGGGAACAGTATTACCAGAGTCATCAATAACAGTAGCAGGAGGAATAATGGCAGTACCATCAACAATGCCAAGTAATTGATGCGAAAGTAGCAGGCAAGTAATTTACGTTTTCCATAATAAATAATCTTCTGGAGAAGATAAAGTAATGGTTACCAGATTCGTCAAATTAGGGGCCGATAAAGTCGGAAGACTGAAAACCGACGTCGGATTTGAAGGGCCGAACTGCGGCGTGGACGAGTGGGAGTAGTGCCATGCGGGCGGAGGAGGCGGCATGGTGTAAGAGGGAGCCGGTGTGGCAGCGCTGATGGTCGGGGGCGGGGAGGACGCCTGAAAACCAGGGGGGAACCGCGGGCTGGCGCGCGACGCGGAGGCTGGCGAGGAGTCGCTAGTCGACCATGGCTGAGAGAATTCAAGACCGGAGAAAAGGTGTCTTGAAAAAAACGTTGCAGCCGAGGACTGCTGACCGGCAGGAGGTTGGGTCGTCGGAGGAGCGACTGAGGCCGGCGGCGTCGAACTCGGCGGGACGGCGGCGGACACCGGCGGGGGCTGCGTGAAGGCAGCGCCGGCAACGGAGGTTGTGGATACGTAATCCATGGCCAGGAGGAAATATTACGTAAAAGAGACTTAGAAGGAAAAAAAAATCTGGTACGTAAAACAAATTGAGGAGAAAAAAAAAATTCTTTAGGAAATCCTGGGCTTTGATACCATGTACAAGTGTGGAAAATAATTGTGTTAACCTGTTGTAGGTTAACCTGGTATTCAATATATATAGTGTTTACATTACAGACCTATGACTATGAAAGTACCATTCTACCATTTACAATATAATATTATCCCTTTACATATAATATTATCCAATAATAATCATGCATGAGTCCCTAATTTGTAGCCTTGTGACCCCCTTAAATGAGTTGTTAATTGAGGGGAAGTAGTATGATTATTGATAAACTTTATGGAATTGATGTTGTTTGAAACTTGTTGATTAAACTTTCAAACTTTGTACAGACCGAACCTCGTAATGTTTGAATTAGCTTATTATGGACCATGAAAAAATTGGCCGAGAAGTGTGATGAGAGCTTATTCATCCATGCTGAATAGCCATGCATGCTACGATTTGGACTATGAAGTTGCACAATTGAAGGTCAAAATCTACATATCAAGGGTTTGCGGTTTCAATTCAGTTCGGTTAATTTCAGTTCAGTCAATTTAATTTTTATTCAGTTAATTTAGTTTCAATTTAGTTCAGTTAATTTAATTTCACTTCAGTTAATTTATATTAATTTTAGTTTAGTTTGTTTCAGTTCAATATTATCTAATGTTTTAATTATTATTTTTGTTTTCAATATTATTATTATTATTATTATTATTATTATTATTATTATTATTATTATTATTATTATTATTATTATTATTATTATTATTATTATTATTATTATTATTATTATTATTATTGAAACTGTGAGGTTGTGACTTGCGGCAGAATGCCTGTCGTGAGTCGCGACAATGGTCGCAGGGCACGACGAGGCATTTCTCGTTTGTTGAGGAAGGCTGCTCGTCGCGAGGCGGGACGCAGGTCGCGAGGGGGTCACGAGTTGTAACACTGCTCGCGAGTCGCGAGCTCTACTCAACTTTCACGCAAAGCGCGAGGGCGATTTACTTCGCTCGTTTTATTAGTCGAATTAGGACTTGTATTCTAAACTTTATATAAATATGTTAATTCATATTTAGATCATATTACCACGAATATTAGGGAGAGATTAGCTTAAATACAACAGAGAACATTAGAGAGAGTCTTTGAGATTCAATTGGAAATTCATTCAATTGAATCTTGCCTATTGTAATTGTAATCGTCTCTTTCATAGTGAAAGAATCATTTTCCCTGCCTTGAGGACGTAGCTATCGAATTGATAGTGAACCTCGTTAAATCTTGTGTGTTCTTTATTCGTTTTCTTGTGTTCTTGTGTGTGTGCTTGGTTGTTTTGCATTCTTGTTTTGGTTAATTAAATGCCTCCGTCATAACAAAAACAATAATTTTTTTATTTTTTTATATTTCTATTTCTATTGTTATAATTATAATTTATTATAATTTATTATTTAATAGTATTAATGATAATAATAATAATAATAATAATAATAATAATAATAGCAATAATAAAAAGTATTGATAATATTGTGTTAATACTTATTGATTATTATTATTTTAGAAAATTAAATATACAATTTAGTTCAGTTTCTCTGATATACAATTCAGTTCGGTTTCTCTCATTTTAGTTAATTTCAGTTTATTTAATTTAATTTCAGTTTAGTTCAGTTAATTTAATTTCAGTTCAGCCAAAATAAGTTCAAAAGAACAAAACCTTAATAATACGTTAACATCCTAAAGTTTTTTTTATTAATCTGGCTAGATTGATGTTCTACTTTTTCTTTTCAAACATACGTTTGACGGCCTTTTCAAAGTTGAGCTTTGATCCAGTTATTATGTGAGTGAGGCCGATTTTAAACAGATTGAGTCAAAACCCAAGTTACTATTTCTTCAAAGAAACTGCAAGCTTTGCCTAAATTAAAGTGTACCAATGTGGATCTGATTCAATCCTAATAACAAAAATTGGGCCACAACTCCCATTACTACGAATTGCTAGCCCATTGGAAGAAAAGCCATGCACGTGAAAGGTAGGATAGGTAGAAAGTCACAACAAACATAATCAATCAACACTCATTGTTCAGGCCTCAGGTCACCCCAACAATAACGGACAACATACAAGTGCCTAAGATTTTGTAGAAGTTTTCATTTTGAGGATGATGGTTATAGGAAATTATAGATATGATGACAAATTTGGATATTTCTTCTTTGCATATTTTTAAACATATTCTTTTTTTTTTTTGGAGAAATATCTTATCGATCACTTGAGTTAGGGATAATTATATTGCCAAAAATAAAGTTAATATATTGTCAAAAATAAAGTTAATTATCGATCATTATCACAATTAGAAGCAAAGTTGTACCTTGATGGTTGGATAATGACTTGTAAAATAAGTAGTCACGGGGTTTGAGTGCGAGTAACAAAAGAAGGTTTTAAGAAATTATTTTGTTACTGATAATATGACGCTATGTCAACACTTAATTGAAAGGAGACAACACGTGACGAGCTATAATTCCTGCCCAAGTCTTTAAAGAATATGTTGGTCTTTTTAACAAATAATAAATTTGCCAATTTGCTAAACAAGGTTAATGTCGAACACACAGATGGGCCAGCAAGGTTTTTATGAATTTATATTTCACCATTTACCAATCTCCATATGTAGATACAAGTAGATGCGATTGGCTAGTGGCTATATCCACTTCATGCATATCAAGCTAAGATGGATACGTCCAAAGCAAACAACAACCTAATTATGTCTTCTCTATTAGTCATACAAAGTAGAATCTTTCTTCAATGATAGTACCTGCATTTTGGATCAAAATATGTAAGAGTACGGATGTTTGTGCGAGATTACGAGTTTATAACTATACTCCCGATACAATAATTCGATGACAAAATGAAAAGGACAAATAGTCAAATGAGACACAAATTCTAGAATAACTAAATAAGGTACACATAAAGACTACCATTTCTTCTTAGAAATACCAATAGTACAAGTACTTTAGTAGTCACCTTTATGTTCAAAAACCAAAAACCAAAAAAAAAAAGTTACACGGATGTTTTTTTTTCTTTTGCAAGAGAGAGGCAAAGCCCTTCAAGAATAACCTAACCAAACTATAAAAAAAAAAGGAAAACCGAGTAAAAAACAAACAAGAAATACGAGGAAAAAAAAACAAAGAAAAAACATATAACAAGAAATAGACACAAAGAAAAAAAAACTCTAAGCTGCAACAGCATACGCTTTCCTAATCAGTGCTACTTCACTCCAGTTTTCCGATAAAATAACACGAAGATCCACTAGGGTCGCCTCAAGAATTACCAGATTTGGAGCTAAATTCACCTCATATAATTGGCTAACCAATCCACAACTTTTTACACGTATATATTTTTTATATACTTCCTCCGTTCCATAATAAGTGAAACATAGGGATTGGGCACAAGATTTAATAAACATCACTTTCAAAAGCCAAAAAGTCATAAAATACCCTTTTTATTATCAAAAGGAGGTGAGAGAAAAGCAAACCACACAAGTTTGTGATGGGCACTCTTGTCATTTTGTCACTTTCTTTTATCCATTTAAAGTATGTTTCACTTATTTTGAAACGTTCTAAAATAGTAAGTGTTTCACTTATTATGGAACGGAGGAAGTATAATTTTTTACATGTATGTATCTAAGTGAAAACTTTTATTTTGTAAGTATCAAATGAAGTTTTGTATATTAGTAATAATGAAGTTCACTAAGTAAGGTAACTTGTTATTTACAAGTTTCAACAATTTTCTCAATATATAGATTCTAAAATTCTTTTAATTTTATATCTTACATCTGTTTAGTTTTGTCTTTAAATAAGCATCATCCGAGATCTTATGAAAATATCTTTATCTCAAAATTGTACACCGATCATAAACTAAAGTATCTCAATATAGCAACATTTTTATAATACAAATTCTTGTTATTGAAACTTTATAAGAATATATAGTTGTATTTGTCATTTGAGCCTTATCTTATTCGGGATGCTATACACTAATTACAGCTTGGGGTGGATAAATGCAAGATTGGAACAAACTCCATTTATAACAATTATACATAAAAAGAAATTAAAGATACATTAGGTGATTTATTAGGAACCGGATCCATGACAGTTGAAATGATATGTGAGAGTTTAACCATCAATTCACTACAACTTTAATGTTTAATGTTTCAAAATAAAACATAGTAAAGTATTTTAATTCCATTGAATTTGCTATTTTTATCCCCAATTCATTTGAAGTTTTTTTATTTAAAAAAACAACTTATCATGCCATAACGTCCATTATTCAATTTTGCATTAGATAGAATATTTCAAAAAGCTAATAAAATTAATTATGAAATTGATAAATAATAATATATTTGAGTCCGGACCAAAATACTAATTATAATGCATTATACATGCATTTCCTACAATTGCTATCTAATTTCTTCAAAAAAAAAATATATTTGTGCAATAGATTAAGGGAGGGATAAAGTGTCCATCAATACATAAAATATAACTTCTGGGAAACTTGACACTCTTATCGTTGCTCAATACGTAAAGGAATAAGTCTAGCGAGGTGATAAGCCAGAGCCATGCATTTGCTATCTCTACGCACATGAGATCAAGACACAGCTAATTTTTTTACTAATAGACAGCCTCCCTCAGATATGTTAAATGCTCTAGTCATCAAGACACTGAAGGATTTTTGAATAATGTCTTCTAGCAATGACGTGAGACATTTCCCAAAGTACATTATACTACCTCTGTTTTTTTTTAGTTGCAACGATTAGACATAAAGTGTGAGTAGAAAATGTCTAATCGTTGCAACTAAAAAAAAAAAACAGAGGTAGTACATAGGTAGGAGTTAGGACTAACAATTATTCCCATCTACACATAAATATGTTTCATGTAGATAATAGCAAGCTTGAGAAAATGATGGAGCGCGAGGGTTCAATAATAAAGCAAGGTTGGGGATGATTAGATACTAGAACTGGTATAGCTGATTATTTAATTTTTTTGGACCCCACTTGGAACCCGTCGGTAAAAAGAAGGATCTTAGTGGACCAACACTTCGCTCAGGTCAGTCAGTTCAGCTACACAGGCAAACCCTTGAAAGTGTTGGGGTTAGGAGCACAAGCGGAAACAAATTTAGAGATTGAGAAAATTGGATAAAAGATGGACAAGAAAAGTAGAAATAAACACACACAATTTAACGTGGAAAAAACCCTCAAAAAAGGTAAAAAAAAAAAAACCCACGACGACGAGCACTAATATTATCCAATATATGAAAAAGGTATGAGAGTACAATCCCAAAGGGTAACAAGAGTATGGTATGACTCTCTAACTAATATTGGATCTAATTTGAGCTAATATGTGTATGGGTATTGTGTATATAGCTCTTGTGTGTTGTGTGTATGTGTGTGTGACTTGGTACACTTGGTACCCTTGGCACAAATGTAAGTCTATGCTAAGTGGGAAATTTATAGTACAAGCAAGCTTGGAGGCCAAGCATATTAGTACAAGCCTTGAAGCCCATGCATATTAGTACAAGCCTTCGAGCCCAAGGATATCATGATCCTTGGAGGGCAAGGATAATCTTTCAAAGTCTTGGAGGCCAAGTTTATGTTATGTGTGAACACAATTTGAGGCTTACAAAGCAAGCTTGAATTAATTAATGTGGGATTTGTGACAAGAAACCCAACATTCTCCACCTTGGCACAGATTCCGTAAATACACACAAATTTCACAATTATGTATTCGTCGTACAAAACCCCGAAGGATTTTAAGCAGATATATATATACTCGCCAATTTTTTTTTTTTGTATATTTATCCGCTCCCGGTGAGAACGGTCTTCATCTGAATTTCCCAAATGCTAAAGCTAATCTTGCCATCAAATTTCTCAATATCAAATTTTGTCACCAAAGACATCTTAGATAGATAAAAAAAAAACGCTCAAACAAAACCTTTGGCTTTGATACCACTTGTTGGGTTTAGGAGCGCAAGCGGAAGCAAATTTAGAGATTGAGAAAATTGGATAAAAGATGGACAAAAAAAGTAGAAATAAACACACACAATTTAACGTGGAAAAAACCCTCAAAAAAGGTAAAAAAAATAAAACCCACGACGACGAGCACTAATATTATCCAATATATGAAAAAGGTATGAGAGTACAATCCCAAAGGGTAACAAGAGTATGGTATGACTCTCTAACTAATATTGGATCTAATTTGAGCTAATATGTGTATGGGTATTGTGTATATAGCTCTTGTGTGTTGTGTGTATGTGTGTGTGACTTGGTACACTTGGTACCCTTGGCACAAATGTAAGTCTATGCTAAGTGGGAAATTTATAGTACAAGCAAGCTTGGAGGCCAAGCATATTTGTACAAGCCTTGAAGCCCATGCATATTAGTACAAGCCTTCGAGCCCAAGGATATCATGATCCTTGGAGGCCAAGGATAATCTTTCAAAGTCTTGGAGGCCAAGTTTATGTTATGTGTGAACACAATTTGAGGCTTACAAAGCAAGCTTGAATTAATTAATGTGGGATTTGTGACAAGAAACCCAACATTCTCCACCTTGGCACAAATTCCGTAAATACACACAAATTTCACAATTATGTATTCGTCGTACAAAACCCCGAAGGATTTTAAGCAGATATATATATACTCGCCAATTTTTTTTTTGTATATTTATCCGCTCCCGGTGAGAACGGTCTTCATCTGAATTTCCCAAATGCTAAAGCTAATCTTGCCATCAAATTTCTCAATATCAAATTTTGTCACCAAAGACATCTTAGATAGATAAAAAAAAAACGCTCAAACAAAACCTTTGGCTTTGATACCACTTGTTGGGTTTAGGAGCGCAAGCGGAAGCAAATTTAGAGATTGAGAAAATTGGATAAAAGATGGACAAAAAAGTAGAAATAAACACATACAATTTAACGTGGAAAAAACCCTCAAAAGAGGTAAAAAAAAAAAAAAAAAACCCACGACGACGAGCACTAATATTATCCAATATATGAAAAAGGTATGAGGGTACAACCCCAAAGGGTAACAAGAGTATGGTATGACTCTCTAACTAATATTGGATCTAATGTAAGCTAATATGTGTATGGATATTGTGTATATAGCTCTTGTGTGTTGTGTGTCTTGGTACACTTGGTACCCTTGGCACAAATGTAAGTTTATGCTAAGTGGGAAATTTATAGTACAAGCAAGCTTGGAGGCCAAGCATATTAGTACAAGCCTTGGAGCCCAAGCATATTAGTACAAGCCTTGGAGCCCAAGGATATCATGATCCTTGGAGGCCAAGGATAATCTTTCAAAGACTTGGAGGCCAAGTCTATGGTATGTGTGAACACAATTTGAGGCTTACAAAGCAAAGCTTGAATAAATTAATGTGAGATTTGTGACACAAGAAATCCAACAGAAAGTAGGGGGATATAAGGTGATTTTCCCACTACCTCCACCAAACAAGCTTAGTTGCTGAAATTATTATATAGCCTTTGGTATTTTGTATCTTGAGTACACACTAAAAGAATAACAAAAAAAGAAATTGGTTTAGTTGTTTGAATAACTTTTGGAGGGAACTTTGTAGTCATAGAAATATAGAATAGTGAAGAAGGGAACGGTTAATTTAGGTTTATTGATATCTTTTTTATCACAGTTTTTCTGAGTAAAAGCAGCGAAGTTAATGGATTGCTATTACTGATTTCATAATTAGGGAAATCTTAGGCAAAACTTAATCGGTAACCAAATAGAAATTAATTGTGAGGACTGAAGGTTAAAATTTCCTTAAGGATGGTGATTAATCACTTCATTCCCTAATCTTTGTTTAGTTTCCAATTTTATAACAGAAACAACTATGCTGTAATTGATCATAAGAATAAATAAAAAAATTATTTTAAATAAGTCACTTTTTGCGCAGTCTTTCTATTTTAAGTCTATCTTTTGATTATCTCTGATTGAGTTGGGTATGTATGTCTGTTTTCTTCTATTGAGTTTTAACCTATTTGTGATTTATTTAGTAGAAAAAGCGAAAACGTAAACAAACTCAAGAACATGACGCAGTGAATTAATAAGGTTAATAAAATTGAGTGATATTATTGTTAATTTCATCTTTTATTTTTTAAATTATATGAAGAATGAAATATCCAAGTATCATGATTCTAATTTTAAAGGAAAAGAAAAAGTATTCAACACTTTGATATCTTTTAATGCTTTCCAAATAATAAGTAAAGATGATATTATGAGATTTTCACATAAATTAGTATGAAAAAAAATTAAACTAAAATGTTTTTTGAACACGATAGTAATTGACTTATTCCTTTTATTTTAATTACATCTTTTTATTTAGACAAAATTGACTCTACTAATAAAATGACGACGGTAGTCCATAGTTGCTTATCCTAATAATAATTTAAGGTATTGCTCTAAACTCTAGTCATTAACTAGTTCTCTTTCCATCACAATCACATCACATGGATTCCTGAATTTGATACTTGTAGAGTTGTAACAAGAATATTGTAATTTGTATGAGGTAGAGTATACTCTATTGACAACAATACCTTTTTTGTACCTTGGATTGATTTAGAGTAGATAATTGCAATCATAAAGTATCCACTAAGAAAAAGGACTGGTTCTACAGGCTTTAATAAGAGATTTATTATTTCACCTAAAACTATAAATATCTTAGATATATTTTAGGAAAAATTGACAGTAGAGGTATGAACTTTGGGTAATAATTTTTAAAAGGTCTGAACTATTAATTAACTTGTGTAGGTCCCAACTTTAGGGGGTCTTAACTTTTAGCGGGCCTTAGTGACTTAAAACTGACTTAATGGGTCATCACTTGTAAAACTTGGGTCATATCAGAAGGGTTAATTGAGGAAGGGATGTAGAAACTAGGTGAGATTTTTTAAAAAAAATCTTCAGTTTTAAGTCGTCGAGGCCCGCTAAAAGTTAAGACCTCCTAAAGTTGGTACCTACATAGGTTAATCAATAATTCAAACCTTTTAAAAATTATCACCTAAAGTTCAGACTTCTATTGTCAATTTTTCCATTATTTTATAAAACTGTACAGATAAATAATAATGTTAAACCTACAGGAAACATATTATAGAGAAAACACTCAAAACAGTAAAACTATATGATTCAAAGGTCACAATTCAAGAGGAAATAAATATGTATTGGCTAATACTGATATTACCTAACCCAAGTAGATACAAAAATAACTACATGATCGAAGTATAATGGTGATTGGCTCAGAGCTTAGATAGGGACCTATATATGGCATTATATGTTGCCCATGTTGTGGGATCCTCCATATCTGTCCTTTTGGTCCCTAAATTTCCATTAATTCTTCTCCATCGCAATAGAAACTATCTTGTTTGTTCACTTTTGTAATGTTTTTGGCTCTAAAGCGATTATTGGGACCTTAGGACAATGGACATGCTTGGTTTATCACTTGATTGGTCACATAAAAAGCAGCAATAGCACCTTCAGCCCATTCAACGTTGTGTTTACCGTAGACTGTACTAATCATGAATATATTATGCTCGAGTACTTATGTTTAGTTTTATCAAAATATAACTAATCAAATAAAGCATCATTAGCGTGATTGCGTCTATGTGTCATCCCGTTTTGTTTTTGACATAATGTGTGTAAAATATTTCAAATGTGTTAAAAGAGATTGTTTGGAGTTCTTGTTTGTAAGGGTGATTAATGAGTTGATTCAGTTTTAATTCTGGATTGATTAATATTTATTCAGATTAACCTCTTGTTTGGTTGAGCTTTTTGGGAGTTTGGAAACGGATTGGGTAATCTAAATCCAAGGCAATTAAGTAGTGAATTTGGACCAAGTGTTTGATAATACGATCTATAAATACTCTAAGCCTAATAAGTACTCCCTCCGTCTTAAAATATTATTTGCGATTCTATTTTTTCACGAGAATTAAGATAAATAGAATCTAAGAGGGATAGGTTAGATGTTTTGTTTATTTAAATATATGTTGTATGGGAAAAGATGATTTTATGAGAGATAATGAAGAATAATTGGTGAAAGAGCATTAATTGTAACACTTGGGTTGAATAAACAAAGCAAAAAAATAAAATTCAAGAAGCAAATAAATAATGAGGACACGGTTTTTCTAGACAAATTACGGGAAAATGTAGAACTAAATATAGAAACGAGAATTATATTTTGAGAAACCTATATAAAAATGAGAATTATATTTTGAAATGAATAGACTATCTAATAACATGCAGGAACACACACATTATCAATTGTCTCAGTACGATTAACAACTAGGAGAGAGAAATGTATAATATTTGTCTCGTATTCACCTACATGTTTTCCTACATTGGTTACTCTCGAGAAAGTCTTGGTAACCAACTGTTTGAGTCCAAAAAAGACTCAAACACTCAAAAAGTTACACAATGGTACCATTATAACCTGGTATTGGTATCAAATTCTTATCAGGATTGGTACCAAGCAACCTTACTTTGGTATCAAAATTTTCGGACAATGGTACCAATCTAACCTAGCATTGGTACCAAACAACACGCGCGTGAAATTTTTAAGGCTTAAAATGACCAAATTGGCCCCGTTTGAGTCCCCTAAGAGACTCAAACGGTTGGTTGCCTAGACTAACTCGTTACTCTCATACTTCCTTCAATACATTATAATTGCTTCACTGGGAGTGACACATACTTTTTTCCGTTTCTTTTTAATCTACACAGTTTTTTTTTAATCTGTTTTTTTTAATCTACATATTGTTACTTTTTCTATTTTTGGTAACATGTCACATTCACTTTCTCCTCTTCTTCCACTTATGTCATCCACTTTTTATTATTTTAATATTATTTTAATTCACTTTTTAGTTTCTCTCTTTCACTTTTTAGTGTTTCTCTCCAATTTTTCAGTTTCTCTCTCATACTTTTGTACTTCTTTATTAGTCTCCCTCTAAGTGAAGTGAATAAAATTAAAAGAAACAAAAGGAGTATATTAAGGGTACCTGTGAGGAGAGAGATAGAAACTAAAGGGACTAGGGATGGCAATCCAGTCTGAATCCGACCCTAGTCCGCTCCGATCCAAAGGAAAAAATCCGAGTTGACTCCGACAAAAAAGTAATCCGACTCCGACTCCGTTTAAAAAATCCGACTCCGAGTCGGAGGAGGGTCGGAGTCGAATCTCATAAAATAATCCGACATCCGAATCCGACTCCGACTTTGAGTCAATCAATCCTTTTTTCTTATTTATGTAATGTATTATTTATGTATAATCTGACTTCGACTTTCAGCCAATTGTATTATATATGATTTCCCCATAGAAAAAATGATTGTTAAAAATAATAGTAATAATTAGATTATTTGTACTAGATAAGATTTCCATATGATGATTAGAATAAATATTAAATTGTAATGATTAAATTATTGTATTATAGAAGACTATTTTATTATAAAAAATTGGAAGAAAGATAAGTCGGATCAGGTTCGGAGTCGGATGTTCGGATTTTAAGTCGGATGTCCGGATTTTAAGTCGGGTCGGATCTCGGAGTCAGATGTTCGGATTTTAAGTCGGGTCGGATTCGAATTTTCAAAGTCGAATGTCGGAGTCGGACTCAGATTTAAAATCCGACTTTCTGTAGGGTCGGAGTCGGATTATGCATAATCCGGTCCAAGTCTGACCCATTGTCATTGCTAAAAGGGACCCATGTAATAGAAAAATAAATACTTACCATTACCAAATAACTGATGATGCAATTAAATAAAACTTCTCAGAATGAGAAATGATACAATAATTATAATGAAATAGAGGAAGTATATATCTTTATTATTGACTAAGGGTGCGTTCTGTTCAACTTAAAAAATTAAGTTTCAGGTCCAATAAGTTCATATAAGTTCAGATAAGTTGCAATAAGGTCTAATAAGGGCAATAAGTTCCAATAAGGTCTAATAAGGTCCAATAAGTTTCAATCAGGTGCAATAAGTTCCAATCAGGTGCAATAAGTTCCAATCAAGTCTAATAAGGTCCAATAAGTTCCAATCAGGTCTAATAAGGTCCAATAAGGTCCAAAAGGTCAATGTTTAATAAACATTTGTATTATTGTCCATTATTTTGTTATTCATAATTTCATATCACTGTTAGCTGATTATGTTATTATTAGAATTTTAATTAGTACCACAATGATTACATAGTATTATACTTGTATTAGTGTCTATTATTTCATTATTTATTTGTATTATGTCTATTATTCATTATTTATTTGTATTATGTCTATTATTTTATTATTCATATTACTATTAGCTGATTATGTTATTATTAGAATTTTTTATTAAAGTACCACAATGTATAGTATTATACTTGTATTATTGTCTATTATTTGATTATTCATATTGCTATTAAATAATATTATAATCATGGTCAAATAATTAAGGTTAACAATAATAATAATTATTATAATTACTATATTTTACAATTCGTCTTTAAATAACTAGAGATAACATGTTTTCGTTACTAATAACAATGAAAGATATAAATGTTAATTAATTTTTGATTTTCTACTAGTGTTTTATAAATTCAAAACAAGACTATTAGATATATTAGTGGTGAAAGTTATGTATAGGAAAATATATAAATAGTAAATTTTTTTGTTAAATTAATTATTATAAGAGATAATTAATAATTATTATTTTTTAAAGGACGAATTATAATAATTATTACTCCATAAAAAATTTAGAGGGGTAGTATATACGTTAGTGGTAATATTTATGTTATTCATGGTCATGTTTTTGTCTAATAAGGTCAAATAAGTTTCAATCAGGTCCAATAAGGTCTAATAAGTTTCAATCAGGTCTAATAAGTTTCAATCAGGGCCAATAAGGTCTAATAAGTTTCAATAATGTCAATAAGTTCCAATAAGGTCCAATAAGTTCCAATCAGGTTCAATCAGGTCCAATAAGTTGAATCAGGTCCAATCAGGTTTAATAAGTTCCAATAAGTTCAGTTCAGGTTCAATAAGTTCAGTTCAGATAAGGTCCAATAAGTTCAGGGCCAATAAATTGAATAGAACGCACCATAAGGCATCAGAGTAGTGTTCTTATACACCCCCTTAAGCAGTTAACGTGTATTTGTGCAGGCAATTTATATACAAATTCTCGTGTTTCCCCCGTTCTAATGTAGATACCTCTTCTCGTAATTGATTTTGACCCTCTTGTTTGGTTAAAGGTAAAAATGGATTAGGATTATTTTTTTGAGAGGAAACATGCATGGAGGTGACTTATAACATAGGGAGACACCTCTACTGCATAATGACATTTTCAGCTTCGTTCGACACCTAATGGAATAAAAGTAAGGTTTTTTTTGTTTAATTTAAGTAATTATTTTGGTTTGGTTTTAATAGCGATTAGTCTAATAGATTTATGTTAGCATGTTAATACAACCGTGAAAGAAATTCACTTTCCACTCTTTCAAAATATATCAATTATTATTTAGATTTTTATAATATCAATGGTAATATTTTGAAATATCATATTATCAAAAAATATAATTCTAATTAATATCAACTTATAAATAGTTATAAAGAAATGATATATTATGCATTTAGTAAAAGATAAATTTAATATATTTACGTGATTTTGTAGATATAAAACACTAATTGAATTTTACTGAGATATAAATCTCACGAGGCACGTGTGATACATTTACATTTTTAGGTAAACTAAAAAAATTATGAAATTAGTTATACGCCAATAATTGAAATCATGTGTACGGTTGTACGCCAATAGGCAATGTACAAACAGTAGTTGAAAATTGAAATTATGTGTTTTTATCTTTGCTTAGTTATTACTATTCATTAAGGTGTCATGTCATTGTACGCTAATAATTTAGATAAACTAAAAAAAATTACAAAATTAGTTGTTACATTTTGAAACAATTTATTTTGAGACAGTTTTATATTCTACAGTTTAATTCGGTTCGGTTCAGTTTAAAACGGTTTTATCCGGTTTTATATAGTTCGGTTAAAAACAGTTTGATTCGATTCAATTACAAACGTTTTTATTCGGTATAGTCAAAAACAGTTTGAAACAGTTTTCAGTTAAATTCAGTTCATTTTCAGTTTAGTTTAAATCGATTTTCCGTGCAGTTAATCAGTTTAGTTTGTTTTCGGTTGAGTTTCAGTTTAGTTCATTGCAGTTTACTTTAATCTGATTGACTTATCGGTTTTTAACTTTTCAGTTATGGATCAATTCAATTCAGTTTATTCAATTTATTCGGTCATCAGTTTGTAGTTTAATTTCTGCTTTTCACCCAAACTGACAGCACTAGGTGGGTGTGTCCGGAGTACTTCATCATTGAGTCCATGTAATTAAGCCAAGCTATATTGCTATAACATCCTTAAATAAACAATAATACCAGTAATAATTGTGGAAAGTCAAAGGAGTGATCATTGATAAAAGTCAAACTGTTAATAAGACGGACGAAGCCCTGATACCCCGGACACGAAAAATGCACATGAAAACATGCGCCACCGAGGTAAGCAACTTGTATAGGTGTCGTGTTTATTCGATTTTTCTGACATTTTTGCTAAATGCTCGGAGGTTAATGATAAAAAAAATATATATAATTAAGATAATATAAATGTTTGTAAGTAGTAAAGCAATTCAGCATGACATCCACAACACTACAACACCACATGTACTATTATATGCTTCGTAAGTGTGAAGGATTAGATTAACTCTTTTATGATAATCATAACGTGCAACATGATATAGGATATCAGTATCTCCAAATCTCATAGTTCAACAATATATATGTGTGAAAGTGATGTAGATTTCCATTTCATCTCAATAATAGTAGATCCATGAATAATTTAAATCCTATTTCATTGTCTAGGTAATAAAGCATAACTTGAAGTAGACGTGGCCAATCGGCAGTTTGGACAGGTTCAATCGACAGGCTGAAAATCTGAAATAGGTTGGCCTAGCTCGCCATGGCTCAGGAGTGGACCACAAATATCGTAGGCCGGACGGGCTGGTTTGATGGGGTGATTTGCTCGACCACAACGGTCCGAGTGGACTTTCGCGGTTCATGGAGAGTGTTTGGGGGTCATCATGTGTTTGATGGGCTGGATTGGGCTAGCTATTTAAAAAAAAAAAATCGTTAAAACAAATAAATTAAGCATGAGTCGATAAGTAATGTTAATGACATATTAATATATAGCATTTACTGTATAATTTTGGCCTTATAATATTTTTTATCATAATGTTAAATACTTGATGTTGGAAAATTTATAGTGTAATGAGTTTTTTAAGTTCATATAGTATTATACTAGAAGAGGAGGAGGTCTAGTATACTAAGATTAGATGACGTGAAACTCGCAAAAACAACAAGCTAAACAGGAAGGTTGTCACGGGTTGCTACTTGGGTGTTGGCGTGGCTCGCGATCCTTTTCGTGGGTCGCGGCGTACTTCCTGATTCGGAGCGTGATTTTTTGTGTGGACGGTTTGTACCCATTGTATTCTGTACGTTTATCATTTTAATGACGTTTGAAAAGTTAATCCGGAAAATTAGAAGGATATTCAAGTAATAACTACTCTAATATAAGAAGGTAATATAGATACAACCTTTGACATTCATTATGAGAGGTTGAGAAAATTTTCAGTTTTCATCACATTATAATTAACTTGATTTATCTCAAGTGTTCTTCACAAACAACAAACACAAAGTTTTTGTTGATTCACTTACAAGATCTTCTTTGTGAATTGTTTTCTCCATTGTTTCTCATTGGTTATTTCATGCTAACCTATTGATCTTAGAGGGGTGAAATTAAACTGAAATAGGAAAACGTAGTTTTCGTGCCTTGGAGTGGTATATTCGGTTCCTTTTTTTTATCATACATCTAACACTTAACAATTGGAAAGTAATTTAAACATATAATGGGTAGTAATTTTCATGATCAATAACATTTATTTTTATTATCATTATATCTTACTCATTACAATCTACATTTTCATAGTAATTAATTTAAAAACTGATAGAAATATTAACGGTTTTGCGGGTTGGTCTGGTTCGTGGGAAGGGTTGGGCGGTTTTTCCAACGGGCTAAGCTCAAAAAAATTAACCCATGATCCATCCATCAATTTCACGATTCTAGACCGGACAATTCATGAGCCTGGCCCCACATGATTCACGAGGCATGCTAGGGTGGGTGGACTGGTAAAGTTTTATACTTCGTTTTGTGTGTGATGAGAGTAAGTTATGATTATATTACAGATTTTCTCAAATATACTTACTAACCATGTCTCTCCAGGCCTTTTACGCTTATATTATATACTCCCAATGTTTTATCCCCCTCCTTCAATATTGGTTTGGTAAAGTAAGGAGGTTATTTTCTTATCCCTATCCATACCAAAATTATATTGAGAAAAACTATTACAAGAATAGTCATATATTTTTTTTGAAAGAGAAAGTTCATTAATTGAATGTCAAACGGTATCCACAATAAATATTAAAGAAAAACAAAATACAATTAAACAAGGCTAAATCAAATTCGCTT
Organism: Beta vulgaris subsp. vulgaris; assembly: GCF_026745355.1. Lineage (NCBI taxonomy): Eukaryota > Viridiplantae > Streptophyta > Magnoliopsida > Caryophyllales > Amaranthaceae > Beta > Beta vulgaris. Next base: position 10,104,286 of record NC_079206.1, read on the forward strand.
TCGAAAAAACTACAATGAACCATATCGAGCAATAATACAACACATCCCCCTTGTATTTGCTGAATCAAGCAGTTATTGATGAAAAAATTTATCATTCTAACATAGTTTAGGAAGAACATTCTTGATCGGGTCATGTTTACCGCATTCGAGATTCCAATACCTTCATATTGTGTCTCGAACTTCAACCAATGAGAACAACTTCTCACACCTAAAATTCTAAAAACCATACTCACAACTCCCATAAGAGAGAAGGAGATCTTCACAACAGAGACTAAAATCTCACAAAGAGATACTAATTTATTCAACAAAATAATAAAAAGAACTAAAAACTGAATATAAAAGGGAAAAAGAGGTAGGAGAGGCTAGGATTTTAGAGAGAAAAGAAGGGGGGGGGGGGCTACAAGAATAGTCATATACTCCCTCCGTCCTAAATAGAGTGTCCACTTCTTTTGGACACACTCACACAAGTATATTAAGAATAAATCATGTGTAGGACCTTAGTTGTATTAAATCATACTCCCTCCGTCTCATAATACAGTGCTTGTTTCTCTTTTACACGTTGTTCAAGATAAATATTTGACCATCAAAATCTTCGATTTCTTATTAATAAAAATTATAAAAAGTTCATATTGTGAAAGTACACATTGAGGCGAATCTAAGAAGATCCCACATGAATATGTTTTCTAATATATACAAATGAAAATCTTTGGTCAAAGATTTTAAAATTTGTCAAGAGAGAGAAATAAGTACTCCCTCCGTCCCAAAATATAGTTCCCATTCCCTTTTTTCACGATAATTTATGCAAGTAGAATCTAAGAGAGATAATAAAGATTTTTTATTTATTTAAATAAATGTTGTATGGGAAAAGATGATTTTAGGAGAGAGAATGGAGAATAATTGGTGAAAGAACATTGATTGTAACATTTTGGTTGAATAAACAAAGGAAAAAACAAAATTCAAGGAGCAAACAAATGATGGGACACGGTTTTTCTAGAAAAATTACCGAAAAATGTAGAACTATATATAGAAATGGAACTATATTTTGGGACACCCAAAATGGAAATGAGAACTATATTTTGGGGCGGAGGGAGTACCATATTATGGAATGGATGGAGTAATTAAATATAGAAGTTGATACACTTTTATGGATTGTTTATTCATGAGAGAGAATGTGGATCATATGAGAAAGTGGGTGATATTATAAAAGTTGAAAGTAAAATAATATTTTAATTGGTGGACCCATACCAAATAAGAAAATAGAAAATCTATTTGGGAGAAACATAAATGAAAAAATGAGCACTCTGTTCAAAGACGGAGGGAGTATAAGAGGCCCACAACTAGAAGTTTTTCCGTAATAAAAGTATTATTGGTTATTTTAGAATATTGTATAGTTGAAATTAGAAAAATTTATGTATAAAGTTTATTGAAACTATGAGACAAAGTCAAATTGAGATTTATTATCCTTACACCACCATTAATTCTAACCAACAAACAACAAACAACAAACATATTGTAACAATATAACTAGTCCACTAAAATTATTATTATCTATTCTCTTCATTTCATTTTTACTTTTTCTGAGGAAAAATAAGAAAAATTTAGCATAAAAATAAGAAAAGACTAATAAGTTAGAATTTTTTTTTTAATGAATTAAGACAAGTTAAGATAAAATGAGATGAAAGAAAAAACCTTTAACAAATAGGATTTTATAAATGGAAAAATTGACACCAACATTCTCAATTATGATTAGTCGACGGTTTTTTATTAACAGCCCTATCTATTAATTATCCCGGAATGGTCCCAACGTTTTGGGGGTATCTTCTAAAAATAGTCCCATATGATTATTTTCTTGTCAAACAAGTACACAAATTTAAAGGTTTCCATCGATTATGGTCAAAAACTGAAAGAAATGAGAGGAAAAAAAACTAGTGTTTGGTCAAAATAGAAAAATCATATTATCTTTGTTCTAATAATTAGTAGCTTAGGACTATTGTTGAAAGATATCTCTAAAAGTTGGCACCATTTTGAGATAATTAATAGTTGAAACTGTTAATAGAAGACCAACCATAATGGAGCCCATTTACATCAATTTTTCCTTTCATAAATTATGTTTAAATTGAAATGAAAGTGAGATGAAGAGAACAAATCTTTTAGAACAAAAAATGAGATAAACAGATCTTTGTTATTTAAACCCTAATCCATATCTTGGAAATTTCATAAATTATGTTCTAATATAAATGTATTTCTATCCTTGAAAAACCCTAAATTCCCACTTAGCCAGACCTGAGCTCTGGTGAGCAATAATTATCATGATTTTCAAAAGTTTAACATTGTTAGCATCTTTGTCAAAAAGCTTAGTGAATTGATCAATTGTTGAGTGATGGGGCCAGTGGAAGAATTAAAGAACATTTATTAGTCTATAGAAACCTTAAAATTAGCAGATGATAAAGTGCAATTTTTTTTAGCATTATATATATATAAAAACAGTAAAAAAAAAGACAACAAGCTTCTTGATTAAAGTCAAAAAAAATTTAGTAGCATTGTATACACTTCTTTGAGAACTCTTTCAGTCGAATTTTGTAAGACATGGCTGAATCAAAAGTAAAACAGTACACCCATTCACCTTATGAGACTGGAAAAACAATTAGGTGATTTTTGGTATGTGTAAAATACTAAACTTAGCAGTAAAGTACTCAAAAGATACCAAAGTGTAAATAGGAGTACATCAAAAGCAACAGGCTTCATAAAGACCTTTGAGAAATAACTAAGTGAATTATCTATGTAAATCTATTGCCTAAATTTAATACTTCCTCCGTTTTTTTTAGATGTTACACTTTCTATTTTAGGAAGTTTTAAATTAGATGTTACACTTTTATTTTGGGTAATAGCTTCTCTCTATCTCTCTCCTATCACATGTTCACATGGGACCTTTTGTTTTTCATTCTCTCTATCTCTCTCCTCTCCAAAAATTACCTAGGAGTCCGTGATTTGAAAAGTGTAACATCTAATAAAAAACGGAGGAAGTACTTTTTTTGAAGGTAAGAAGAAATTTTATTGGCGGCTCTTGCAGAGGGCCCTTGTCCACAGGCCCGTACAAGCCAAATTCCCACCTACTTATCTCTTGGCTCTCCTCCTTAAATCCCAAGCAAATGCTTAGGTAGGAATTAAATCCTAAATTTTGCTACGAAAGATAGGAAAGTTCATCACTTAAGTCACCCCTAATTCCTAAACCGATCTTTATATTTAACCTAATTTTTAAGAATTTAAAAATAAAACGTAGTTTATTTCCTTTGGAAAAATTCACATGAGATTCATAAAAACTGATCCTTTCGTGTCTGTCTTAACTCTTAAGAGTATGAATATTGGGAGTTTGAAGCAGAGTCTTGAGCAAAGACCAAGAGTCTTGAGCTAAGACTATGCAATAATGTTGAAATAAAAAGTTGAGAGTCTTAGACTCTTGGAGTGGGTTTGATAATTCATGACTTCATGCAAGAGGTTAAATTTCTAGGCCACTTATAACTTGACATTTGTCATTTCTTTTTCTTTTTTTGTTAAATTCATTTAAAACATATTATGTAGAGACTCTGAAGGATAAAGTATAAAATAGGAATGAGTCTAAAGTGAGTCTGTAAAATTAATAAGTAGTGAAAAGATGACGTGGCCCAGTCTAGAGTTTGGAGTCGAGTTTTAGGAATAAATTCACCCTTTTCCTTTTGGAAAAGTTTTAACAAGAAACTTGTTCGTAGGTCACATTTGGCAATAATTTTTCGTAGTGGTTACAAGTTTGTCCAAACCAAAACACAATCCAATATAAAAAAATCATATTGTGCAAGTATATACTCCATATTTTAAAACCTTTATCTTAAATGAGACGAGATTCTTTCGAATCATTATGGCCTTATTTTGCAATTAGAGGTTAGCTGCTTTAATTAGTTGCATAAGTGGTTAGCTAATTTTATAGCTTTTTTTACTAGATTGTATGTGTGAAAGTGTTTGGTAGATAATCATTAACTGATTGGTGATTTATTAGGTGAAATGACCAATAAAAATATTAGAATAATTTATTGGTGGTTCTTTTGGGTAAAAGGTAGTAAATTTGACCAACTTTAGGATATTATTTATTACACAACTAAATTCACAAATCTCTCTTCCAAAAAGTTCCTACTAGTAACTTTTTGGAAATTAGCCTTTGGACTCAAGTCGCTCTTTTAATACTCTCTCAAGTCTCAACCAAAAACTCTTATTACAGATTTGGTCTAGTAAAAATACTCTATTCTTCTCGAACCTATCTTTTTATCCCAAAATTCTCTCAACCAATACCCCTCATAAGAATTGGAGATTTTAGTTCTTACATAAACGGTCACGACTTGTTGAAAAGGGAAAATAGTAGTAAGAAATTTGGTCTTTTACTTAGGTATTGTAATCTTAAAATGAAAACTCGAGGAAAAGAATTATAGAGTATCTCATTTTAGGTTTGATATTTTTTAAAAAAAAGATAAGGAGAAACCTTGACAAATTGAGGGAAAAAGGGAATTTCAACCTGCTAAAAATGAGAATTAATTCCAAGACTTTCTAAATCGGGAGAAAAGCTCTAATCACTGTGCTATCCCTCAATCTCATTTTAGGTTTGATATGGTGCCTTAGATAATTAGTGAAATTAAACTAGTTTTACCAAAATATCTTTGGAAAAAGAGTAATACTTGTTGTCGAGTGAGTAATAAATAATACTTCTTCCTTGTCCATCTCTTGTCTTGCCCTTTTTTTTCACACCCTACCACTTAAATGTGCCTTTTTTCTTCTCTCTCTCTCTCCTCTTTAGTACCCACACTCTGAAACCCAGCTCTCAACTCTTTAGATCACCTCCATTAAATTCAAACGCACAACATGTAAAGTCATAATTATAACTGGGCACTGCTTCAAATTTTGTACAACGCTCTTCTTTCACAGTTTCAGTGCCCCCCCAATTTAATTTAGGGTTCCAATACATTTTTGAAACTTGGAGAACAAATTCATTATTATCATTGTTCATTGATTGAGAAAAAAAAAACATGGGTGTTGCAGGAATCAACCCAGCGTTGGGGGAATTTGGGTTGGTAAATACTACAACAATGAATGGTAATGTGAATGTTAATATCAACATTAGTAATGGAAATGGTACAAGTGATCTCAAAGACCAGAATTTGTTGAAGCTTCAAAAACACCATATTTCTTGCTGGAAATCTCAAAGGAAGCCATTATCATGGTCTTTTGTTTGTGGGATTATGTTATTTGCACTTGGTTTGATTTCTTTATTTACTGGCCATGTTGTTTCTGATCTTGAGTACTACTCTCACCGCTTGATTAAACCTCACTTGATCACCAAATGGGTACTTTTTCTCTCTCTTCATTTTGCCTTATTTTTTTTAATTATTTTCACTTTTTATGGTAAAAAAGTAAAAATGAAATTATGGGTTTGTTGGGTTTTTTGCTGTATTTCTTTTCATGGGATTGGATGATAAATTGGAATTTGGAATGCATCAATGAAATGCTGAGCTGCTTTCTGTTTCTTACTTTGAATTTTATTTAATTTTGCTGGTTTTTTTTCTATGAAATTTGATTTGATTTATAGTATATAAGTGAAAACGTATACTGAATTCTGGCTTTCAGGTTGGAAAATTTCTAGTAATTTTTGGCAATATTGAAGTGAGATTAATGACGCAATAATGGGTTTCCTTTTTGAGAAATGAATCAGCTTGGAAAATCTCAGTTGTATACCTTCTTAAAAATGAAATTTTGTTGCTTTGTGTAAATCTCTGTCGTTTTCTCATCATCTCCTTCTATCTACTTTTCTCTAGAACTACAATAACATAATGCCTTCCATATTAGGTTTGGTGATTCTATTATATTGGTTTTTTTGAATAAATTAATACCTTTTTTAGGAATGTAATTTCTTTTTAGAATACAAGGTTTGGGCAATGGAGAACAATTTTAGACTGATTGAACATGACCTGGAATTGCCTGAGCTTGTCTTAATTTTTTGAGAGTAATGTGTGGAAGTAGGCTGCATACTGGAATGTGCATAACTTCTTGTATTCTGAGGTGTTAAGCAGTCTCTTAAACACATTCTAGCTGAAATTTATCTTCCACCTAGTTGGCTAGCTGACCTAGCTGACTGCGAAAAGGAGAAAAGGAAGCATTTCGTGTTCCGACAATAGAAGTTACTTCTTTGATTTCTCTACAATGTTATGCCTTTGCTTGTGTTCAGTCACTACTTCTTTTGCTCCATGGCCAAGTTAACCTAGCGTAGCAAGGGGGTTACATGTATTCCTTATGCTGTGTTTGGTTGCTGATATATGGCAACCACATCTTCCCTTTCCGTGGTCTAGTTACCCTAGCATAACAAAGCACTGAAACTGATTTTTGTAAAGAAGATGGATTATATTTGTGTATGAAAGTAGCGTTATTGCTTTGTTTTGTAGGCTAGGAGCCATCATGAACCAATAAATATATGGAAATCAAAATATACGGATGCTTACTATGGATGCAGTAGAAGAGGCCGACATTTTCGTTGTAAGTCACTATTATTTCCTGGGTAAAGCTGCCTTTGCTATTTCTTCATTATTCTCTTCGCCTCTGTTGGTTAATGGAAGCTTTTAGTTCTACTCAATGTTCGATTAATAATTTTTTGTCATTTCTTTTGCATCTGTTGGGAACATGTATTGTAGTTGTGAACCAAGTGATAGAACACATTGGCATGTCCTGCAATTATTTTGCTCCTATATTATCTGCCTCTTTTTGTGATCTTTACTCCTTAAGGTTTTTGGTTTGATACTCGGTTTCTAATTGGTTATGAACTTACGCTGATTTTACTCTGTTCTGAAACTATTCTATATTTATCTGGCCTTTTTGGCATTAATTATGTTCATATGGAGCTCTTTGTGAAGTAAAATAAACTTTTGTTACTCTCGGTTGCTGATTGATTGATCAATCTAAGATCACTAAGGAGACTTTCAGACGGTTCATAATGCTTACAGTGTCATTGAGCTGATGCATTTGTTTTCCACCAGGAGTCTTTAGTATCTTCCTAGGGTATTGTGCCTGCTGCCACCTGAAGCGGGGTTGTTAGGGTCAGATTTACATAGTCTTGGCTTTGCTTAGGGGACTATTCCGACAGATGATAAGAAGTGAAGTGAAATCTAAGTGTATGTCATATCAGAGAAAAATGATTTTTTTTTTTTCTGTGGATGTTGGCATTTAAAAATGTAGAAGATACATTTTGGCAAGTGGAGTAATGCAACATCAAGGAAGTGATGTAGATGTATGCAGCCTTAGCCCAGGCAGTTGGACTTGTGAAGAGGGCAGTTTTGACATTCTGTTCTTGCTTGCACAACCAATACCTGTAAATATATAAATTTTTTAAAAACAAAACAGAGGTTCTGTCACTTTCTGGAGATCAATGGTATCACTTTTCCCGTCTTCAGTCTGTTCCAGTCTATATCTCCAACGTCATTCTGACACATGGATTGCAGAAAAGTCTGTTGAAAACAAACGCTATGTACGACACATTCTGGATGTCAGCGGGATGACTTGCTCATTAAATCATTTTCTGTCCGGGACTCTGGTCCTTTAAGTCATTTATGACATCGTAAACGGCTAATATAAATAAAATGGCTACCACAAGAAGAAACACATAGAGAAGAGGGAAAACATAATTAGGTGTTACAAAATCTTACCATCTTGTTTTTGAATTACTAACTTAGTGTGCTACCACCACATGATCCACCCTTCATTGACCACCATGGAACAGCTGAATGTTACTTCTTTTCTTCCAGTAGTTGATAGGGCATCTTGACTTGAAATGGTATTTTATGAAGTAAGTATATCAGTTAGCTATCTCATGTTAAATATTTGAGAACTTCAAAATGACATTTGTTATGTTTTATTGGTAATAAGAAGAAACAGATGGAGGGAAAGGGAACCTTTTGGTGTTGAAAAGCTCTGCCCTTTTGTTTGTGGATGAACAACTTCGAATGTTTGATGCCTGTCCTGAGTCCTCTTAATACACCCTGCACTGACCGTAGCACAGCTGAACTGTTTTTTCTTTCTTTTTGTAGGCGACAGTTAATTCTTGTGCTTTAACTAATCAGGGTAGTTAAAAATTTAAGTTTACTTCAGAATATCATCTCATCTTAACAAATTCTTTTCCTACTGCTTTTTCGAACTTTGAAATGGCTAATCAATGAATTTGAAATTGTATAATTAGATTTTCATGAGTTGAGTTGGGTTCTTACTTTATTGTACCTCATTTAATGCTCTGCCTGATTCAATGTAGCTGCTATTCCTCAACGATTTTCAAATGGCTATTTGCTTATTGCAACCAGTGGAGGGTTGAATCAGCAGAGGACTGGGGTAAGTGGGGAGGTCTTTCATGCTTTCTGTTCATCTTTCAATATGCAATAGGTCTTGTGACTTTCCTTGTTTATTGTTCATGCTCCTTTTATTGGGATTTACAGTCTTATCCTTTTCACAGATAACAGATGCTGTCGTTGTAGCTCGTATACTTAATGCTACTCTGGTTGTTCCCTCATTGGACCATAATTCCTATTGGAAAGACGACAGGTATGTGGATTATCATGAAATAGAGCATGGTTCTCCAAGACTAATGTGACCATATGCTGGTTGTCTTACGTCCCCATTTTCCTTGGTATGCAGTGACTTCGCTGACATTTTTGATGTTGACTGGTTCATATCTTCTCTTGCAAAGGATGTGAAAATTGTGAAAAGAATTCCTGACAAAGTCATGAGATCTATGGAAAAGCCCCCATATACTATGCGAGTTCCTAGAAAATCAACTCCTGAAGATTATATAGAGCTAGTATTGCCAATACTATTGAGACGACGTGTAAGAGAACTTTTCTAATCTTCTGCTTCCTAATATTGATCTAACTATAGTTCCATTATACGCCGTCCGTCCTCAGATAAACTTCCTATTAAGCTTAGGCTTGCATTTTGATTTTGAGGAGCTTACGAATAATACTTAAAAATGTGCAGGTTGTGCAGCTGTACAAGTTTGACTACAGGCTAGCCAATGACCTTGACCCAGAGCTTCAGAAGTTGCGTTGTCGAGTTAATTTTCACGCACTAAGATTTACAAAACCAATACAGGAACTTGGTTCAAGGATTGTGATGAAAATGCGTGAGATGGATAAGCGATATATTGCAGTTCATTTGAGGTTTGTTTGATCTTGCTGTGGAACACTTATAAAATGGGTGCGAGGGGGGGGGGGGGCAAAACTTATATTTATTAAATTTAATATTTTCCTATTTTCTGGTTGTAATCTATCTCCATACAAAGAAAAAAATATTTTTTGAGAAGGTCCTAAATAGTTGGCTGCTCACTTGTCTTGTAGAAGGATTTTACACTTAAATTTCTTCCACCATTGACTCAAGAGTCACGACTGCTATTTAAAGCGGACGCTGCTATTAGTGAGGCAATTATATTGGGGGGAAAAGTTGGATTTTAGCTTTGCTGTACTTAAATGTTCATATTCATTATTCTTCATGCATCAGCCAATTCTTATGTCAGTCACATCATGCCAGTTTTGATGTGTTCATTTCTACACCTATGCTAATGCACCCAAAACAAAAATATGTGCAAATAAAGGTGATGCAATTTCAAGCCACCAATTTATATTAATCCTATACTACTGCAGGTTTGAACCTGATATGCTTGCATTTTCTGGGTGCTACTATGGTGGGGGTGAAAAGGAAATGAATGAACTTCGTGAAATCAGGAAACGATGGGACACGTTACCAGTGAGTTTCATTCTTTCTCATCCTTTTCATGTTTTTCTTTCTGTTCGATTGTTTTCTTATCACGGTCTTGGGTAGTAATCCATATAGTTTTCGAAGTATTTATATAAATTTACCAAGTATGTCTTGGTCTAGTGGTTTGAGCATGTGCTCGTGACCTTAAGTTCATGAGTTCAAGTCCTATCTAGGGGAACTGTGGATGGGATTTCCGTACCCTTTCCCCTTCGTCAAGGTGCCTGGGCTCAAAACTGTGCTGGGAGTACCCTGGATGAGGCCCAATATCATTACCAAAACGAAAAATAAGTCTATTAGAATTGATCTTACGACAGAGTTGATTGTTTAACCAACACCAATTGGAATTTAGTAAATTGAAAATTACTGTGATACCTCTTTGATAAATTGTGGAAATATTAAGTTAAAACTCATGGATTTGATTTTAATTTAAATGTCAACTTGCCAACTGATGCATATAAGGAAATCATAGTGTCTTCTCACTTCTCAGACAGTAACTGTGATAATTTTGAAGCAAATGGTTCTTATTTTGCTCATGATTTTAAGCTTCTTCTTGCTAATATTCTCTATGCTGTCTAGGATTTGAGCCCTCTTGAAGAGCGTAAAAGAGGAAAATGTCCACTTACTCCTGAAGAAGTTGGTGTATTGCTACGAGCACTTGGGTTTAAGAATGATACCTACCTTTATGTTGCGTCTGGTGAAATTTACGGTGGGGAAGCAACTCTACAACCTCTTCGGGAGCTTTTCCCAAACTTTAACACGAAAGAGGCCCTTGCTGGTGAGGAGTTGAAATCTTTGATGCCCTACTCTTCTCGTCTTGCTGCCATTGACTACATAGTATGTGATGAGAGTGATGTATTTGTCACCAACAACAATGGGAATATGGCAAAAATACTTGCAGGTCGCAGGTAAGACTCAAATTTCTTAGCCTAATTTTGCAAGCAAACATCGTTAAGATTTGTAATACCTGTTGATGAAGGTTTCTTGTCTCGCTGCCCATTAAGAGTTTGAAATGTCATGTCAGAAAAAGTAGAGAAAAGATTGAAATGCAGGTAGAGTTCACAGGCTTGAGGATTGAAAATTGTATTAGGAATTCTAAGAAACAACATATAATATGGATTCATCTAGTTGGCGGAGTCCGGGTGGCTGTGCCTCTGGGGGTATATATATATACAAGTAGCAAACCTCTCTGAAAGACACAAGTGACACCTTTTTGAAATGGCTCTCAGTAAAAGTGCTAAAAATGACAAACAGTTTAACTGGATAATAATAGAAAATAAGCTTAGCAGTAATAATTAATGAATAGTTGAAACAGAAAAAAATATCCAAAAGTAAGGAACAAATAGGGTAAACAGACTAAACATACACATAGGAGTTGGGAGGAAGAAGAGGGGTGGGGAGTTGCTGGACATCGACACTTGCATCGGCTAAGAATCCATACTCGAAGTTGGAAGACACATGTAAAGTGCACTAGAACAGTGTTAACTTAAATGGCTACACTGCGCATCTATACTGAATACTTTGTTGAATGTATGCTTCTGAGAGTTTACATGATTCGATCGACGAAAAATAGAAGTTTCTTTGACCATGCAAATAGCAATGTTGGTACTTAATTGAAAAAACCTGCATAATTCTGGGCGTGTTTTACTGTTATGTAGCTATTGTCCACAAGATGCATGCTATATATACATAAGAATGTTTGCTTTCTATTAGAATGCCATTGCCAATAACTTGTCAAATTGGCATTGTCTTTAACAATAGACATGAAAAGATGATTAATGTTAAGAAGCTATGAGGTCTTTTATATAGAAGTAAGGCTCATCTTGATACTCTCATATTAATTATGCTTTAAATGCTATAATTTTAGCACCAATACTGGTGTAGCAAACACCCCAACCTTCCCTTTTCACCCCAAAATAAAAAAAAGAAAAAAGCTACCTAGATGAGGGGAAGATTGATGGACTATGGAACATGAGAATTCAGATAAAGCGATCAATCAAATCTTATCTTGTAGAAATTGGCAAATCTTGTCCTTTTTTGGTTTCGTTCACCTTTTGGTTAATGATGCATAGTGCAATGACTTTTTACTTCCCGAGACCTAACTCTGAGCAATCGGCCATTTATTTAGGAGATATATGGGTCACAAGAGGACGGTTAAACCAAATGCAAAAAGGCTTAGTGCGTTATTCATGTCAAGGGATACAATGGATTGGCGCATTTTTGCTAAAAAGGTTAAGTCAGCCCAGAGGGGATTCATGGGTGAACCAGATGAAATGAAGCCAGGAAGAGGCGAATTCCATGAATTTCCAGCTGCTTGCATATGCAGGAGACGAACTAAAGGACTTACAAATGGCACTAGTGAAGAAGGTGACATATCTGAGAGTGAGAGATGGCATAGATTCAACAATACAGATGCTATTGCGGAGAAGTTTGGATCTTTAAGAGATGGAGAAGATGATGAGTTTTTGCCTAGATTGTGATCACACTATCCTCAAAGTAACATCAGGATAAATTCATTTTTCTCTGAATGGATTTTGGTCAACGAAATCTGAGTTAGATTGATGTAAATATCAGTTAGAATACTCTGATGACCTCCAATTGTTTATAAATGCTTTTTTGCAGCTTATGTAGCTACGGCTCAAAATTGCATTCTTTTTGAGTGATTAGTCCGCCTAGCATTAGGCCTTGGGTGTCGGTTGTTTGACATACTCATTGCTATAGCAGAAGTGCTAAGGCAACTTTTGTATCAATATGTTCATTCTTTTAAGTATTGTTTGTTAGTTGGCATGAAAAATGACTATTCTATTCTCATTTAGTCACCATTATCAACATTCTTCAAAATTAATACTAAAACTTGCTGGTGTAGCCGTGTACTGTGTAGGAGTAATAAACTTGAAGTAGTTTCCATTAGAAAACCATTTGGTCACTTCTCCAATGAGAGACAGCGCACAGCGGTAATATGCACAGCATATCCTGGTCAACATGCAACAAATGGTCCTTGAAAACTGTGAGAAAGTAATGAATTACATCTGCCTTGTTTGTGGTGAAGAATGTTAAACATTGAGACCAATGTCTTTGATCTATTTATTCTACTGAAAAATACATCTTACACTGTGCAGTTTTAAAATACTCCAAAAAAATAGTGTATTTATTACTATCTCCGTTTCATATTAATAGTTACACTTACACTTTTCACGCATGTCGATTCACTACTTTGAGCATTTATATCTCTAACTTTGTATTTGTAAAAAATACAAAAAGTCGATATTCTAAAACTACATATCAAGACGAATTAAACAAGACCCCATATGACTATATTTTCTCTTAACCATAACTCACAAATGATAGTCAAAGGAAAATTTGTGAATAGTGTCAAAAGTGAAAGTGTAACTATTAATATAAAACGGAGGTAGTATATTACTTTTGTGAATGGAAAGTAAGACTAAGACTGACAAGTGACAACAAAACATATCTCTATTATATAAAGCAACACATGAGGGAAACCAAAAAAAGAGAAAAAGGAAAAAAAAAGAGGATGACTAGGGGACACCAAAAAAGAAAAAAAAGAAAAAAAAAGATAACTAACGGTTTTATTTGAATGAGGGGGGGAGAAAGTAGGATATTTAAACTGAACATCAGTTTTTTGAAAAAATAGAATGTAAAGATAGTTTTTTTACCCAATTAATTTTATTTTCTACTTCATTTGTTATCACACGTTATCGCACGCATTGCGTGCATGTAAGACTAGTATTTCATATAGGAACATGGGAATACCAATAATTCTTGGATTCAATGGCATAGCTTCCTATTTCCCACATGGAAGACCAAGGTTTAAATTTTGGTGGAAGCAAAATTTCAATATTGTTGGGGAAGGAGGGGTTGGAGCTTGTTGGGCCTTTGGGTGAGCGGTCCTGTGCGAGTGCAGCCCAGAGGAAATTCATCTTATCACGGGTTTCTAAAAGGTCAAAAAAAAAAAAAAAAGGAACATGGGACTAATATAAAAGAGCAAATGGTGTGTAAAATGTGATTTACTTGGTGATAAAACTGTTCTTTTTTCTTTGGACATTTACTCAGTGCACAAAATACAAATGGGGAGAAAAATAATATACACAAAAATGAAATTAATAGAGGTACCGCTATTTGAAAAGGGTTTGCTATATATCATGCATATATATTTAACATGTACCCTCAATAGAAAAATGAAACATTATCCCCCGGAAAAGGTGGTTGTGTAACAAGTGCATATTATCCACTAGACGGCCATGAATTTTATCATCAACTTTATATAATTTATCCCCTCCATATTTGTAGATGCAGTTTTTGAATTTTATTTTATCAATTCACCAAAAAACAAATGTTGCATAAAAAAAGCTACAATATATTCAGTCTTTATCCAGCAAACTATTATTAAAAATAATTATCCCCTCAATAAACACAAACAATATATAGTATCTAATTTTGGTTTTGTAAGAAGACTGACAGTTGGCTTAGTTCATAATAATCGTACGTCGAGACTCAAAAACACAATTGGGCACATCAGTAATAAAGTTAGGTTAGGAACTGCCAATCATTAACAATTCATGATTAAATTAGAAATTTGCCAATCATTAACAACTCATGATTAACCAACTTTTCGAGAGTGAAATATTGCAGTAATCATCTGAATTTTTTTATACCAATGAAAATAGACCATCACTTATTCACCATCTTTAAAAAGTTCAGGTTCCTTGAGCAATGAAAATAGACACAATTTCACAGACAGCTTATTCACCAGTCACCCTACCATCGGTTTTTTTAAGCCATAACTCCCATCACTACATCCAGCACTAACACTTACTGAAAGCCGCTTATTCTTGAAGAGCTCATGTTTTGTAATCCACAAGACTTCAAAAAGAAAGAAAACTAAAAAAGTGCAATATCGGATCTAAACTATTGAACAACGCAAAATGCAATAGAAAGGCACCTTAAAGCCTAACTAAACCAAGCGCAATGATGTACAACCGCATAGAGTAAGGACCCCAGAGCAGAATCCAATACACTTTTTCAAGACCTACAATAAAATATAAACATCTAAAGCATAGATTTTACAACTAAAACTAAACTCAGTAGTCCAAGTCCTAAATCCTAAAAAGAGACTATAAATATACAGACTGCCTGTGAACGAATGAATCAGTAGCCGCCTCCAATTCCAGAAATGGGTTGGTTGAACCTCATGATATTTTCCTGAGGTTATTTTCCTGTTACAATGAAGGTCAGTTTCATCTCATTTTAACACATTCCTCTATTTTATTAAAATTTGCAGCATTTTGACTCTTGGACTATTCTCATACCCACTTTGACCATGTTATTGGATTTATCTCACTGTAATTTTCATAATGTACAAATAATCAAAGATGTTCATGGTCAAAGTTGCACTTTGGCAAGTGTGAGTTAAAATGTTACAGAAGTAGATATATAAGAGCATCACATAACTATTTGTACAGCGAGCAACAAAGTAATACCTCGGGGTGGCAAGTTCCTACGACTTTTGTCATGTGAAACGGAAGGCATCTTGGGAATTACCATAGAGCTCTGGAGACCTTCTAATAGCTGCAAAACAAATTAATTCAATTAGGCACGCATGTTCAAGAAGCTCAACTGCTCAAGCCAATAACCACATGCAACCAGCCATCCGAAGAAGAGACTATTTCCGAGGTCAAACAAGCAACCATCTTTACGCAACAGACAAGCCAGGTCAATGTTGCTGCCTATTTTGGGGTGAACAGCCCATGTAAAAAATGGACTTGCTCATGAGGGGTCTGCAACTTAGTTCAGCACCTACCCAGTCTACATAGGATGAAAAAGGGGCATGCCATTCACACATACCCATTCTTCTTTGTCTTGATGAGTTTTTGGTAAAAGAAGTTGCATTCACCTTTGAAATTTCTCTTGTGATGGGATCCCCTTAACTCAGCTTTTGCTAAATCTACCAATTCAATATCCCTATATCGGATCTAAACGAATGAAAGAACTAAGTTGCTAGCATCTTAGTTTACTCCTACCCCGATTACCCTTCCCCAACCTCTCTATCCACTACCCTGCAAATATGGGCCCTCCGCATGATCAAATAAACATGAACACAGCACACAAAGAAATGCATATCATTGGAATTCTTTTGGTGACAAGAAAGGTTTCTGAAGGTTCCTACTTCAAAAGAGAGGACCTGTTACTTAGAAAGAGATCGCCTCCTCTCTCTAACTCCCCAGGCACTTTGAGGATGTGGGTAAACAATAAGAAAAGAAGACCCCTATACCAGACTTGAAGTAAAGTAGCATTTTCCATCACTATGTATGGATTCTTCCAAGGATCCACAACTCCACTCTTGCTGTATATATTGAATGGAGAGCTGATAGGTGAGCAGACTCTTCCAACTTTAAAAACTCTTGTCCAGCAGATTGGACAATCGAAGAACCAGAATTCTTAGGGGATAAGTGGATGACAGCAGTGAAGCCATACTGAATAAGATGAAACCTTCTTTCAGTGATCTGGTGAGCAAAAAATTAGATCTTGGGGCCACAGGAACAAAATCAATAGGATGTGAAATTGCAAAGTGGAAACTTTCAACATGGAAATTAATTACGACACACATAGTATACAGCTTTATAAATCAGTGAAACAATAGGAAGTATGAGCTTGGTTGGCCAAAAAAAAGTAGTTAGGGATGTACTTCCTCCATTATATTAATTGCAATGTTTCCCTTATTTAGAAGTTTTACATTATTTCAATGTTTCTCTTATTTGGTCGGAAATATCTTCTCTTTATCTCTCTCCTATCACAAGGAGCCCACTTTTATCAATCTCTATATCTCTTCTCCTCACATGACTTCCTTAAAAAATGTACCAAGGAGTAATGTTGCAATAACATCAGAGAAAACAGTTTTTTAATGATACCCTGGTGCACCAAAAACTATTAATAACATATCTGAGTTTAAAGGACCTGAAAAAATATCACGTTTACCACTGTTCTTAGAACATTAAATTTTAGAGCTCATAGCATATTCTCAACTAGCCCAATTACAAATTTGTTCAAACCACTTATTTCTAGATCTAACAATTTATAGCTTCAACGACCTGGGACAAGTTATTTTTCTAATTTGTGTCAATTCAGATTTAAAGCAGATAGTTTCTCCAAGACTAGACCAACACCTGACCCAAACTAAAGTAATTAAGAGCTGAACACAAAGGATGAAGTAGCAACAATCTACCATAAATGGAAAGTATCTGCCTACCGAATCAAAGTATGGAAATCTTACTCTATGTGTTGGCTGGATTCTGCGGTTAGATCTACGAGGCTCAGAAGAATCCAGTGTTGATTTACCAGTATCAGCAGAGTAAGTTGTGTCCTCTTCTATTTTACTCAACTTTCCACCAGAAGGCAATAGTCTTCCTCTATATAGTCGATTGGTTTTCAAATTCGTCGAAGAAATCTTCTTAGATGTGGTGCTTTGAGAATGAGGAAGCAAAGACGACAGTGGAGCTTCAGCTGCCTCTTCACAGGCATCGGAACCATGCTCTATCGATTTGTCTGATGTATTCTCATCATGACCAACATGATCCTCTGCATCAATCCCATGATCCATCGAACTTTCAGCATCTTGAGCCACAGTCGACCTAAAATTCTCCCTTTGAGGTAGTGTTCGATTAGCTTTACGAGTGCTAATAATTCTAGGTTTGGATCCAACTATTCGTTTTTCCTTGGAGTCAGTTCTTGATGGAACTTTCCATCCTCGTGTAGCTGCTCCTTGTGGCATCAAGTATTTTGCGAACTTGACTGAGTCATTCACTTCACTACCCTTATTGCTCTTGTTTGCAGGGAAATGTTTACTGACTTCCATGAATTTTCGCTTCTTTCCAGTTGGCTTAGGGACTCCAAAGACTACTCCTGTCCCTTCCTTCTGCTGATTTGTTCTCAAAGGTCGACGTGTAGCACGCTTGTTATCATCATTGGTTGTTTTACCAATGTCAAATGTTCTTTCACTAGTCGACAAAGTAAAAAATTTTGATTGTTCAGGTTTCGCAATAGCTGAATCCACATTATTTGATTCCTTATCCTTTGCTTTGGTAGCTAATGCAGATATTCCCAATTTTTGGCGTTTCTCCTGTGGTGTATCACTCTGCACAGAATAGAGAAATTCATCAGGAATCATGACAGGAGTTTGTATGCATTAATCATAAGTCACTTTATTGGTAAATAGATTTCAGTTCATGCATTTTTACTCCTGCATATAGTGAAGAGACAACCAGCAATTTAAATAAAGGTAGAGCAGGACTCTCTTTGTAAGAAGCAGCAATTTGAAGAAAGTGGTAGGTTTAATACAAATAATTAAAGAAAGGGGTTTGCTAAACATAAGCTCAACGCACTGTTAGCAGTAACAACAAAAGTCCCATTGTAATGTACTTATAGTAATGAAACATATCCCCCGACAGTATTTTTCTTTACAAAAATCCAGTACAGTGTGAAAGCCAAACATATGTGGAGGAAAACACATACTTAACTGAAGAAGGATTAACACGGAAATTGTCAAGTGAATTTATAGCAAATTGCAAGGAAATTTCTTAGTGTCAGAAAAAAGAGCCGTAAGGGATATGATAAGCAACAATTATATATGCACCAATGGGATAAGCTGGGATTCATAACTAAATTCCTTTAAATTGTTCCACTTTTTTTCTACGGTCAAACTTGGTTAACTTTAACCACGTTTTCTACCAATATATGTAAGAGGATATTATCAAGTGGGTATTTGCTAGATCTGTTTTGCTGAGTATCGTACAAAATTGAACTCTTTTGTTTTCGCAATACAAAGCTAAAGACATTAGTGGTCGAAGTTGTGCATCGATGAGACAATGACAGTGAAAAAAGTGGAACAATTAAAATTCGGAGTACAGTTATTTTCACTTGTGACTGTTATTTTATACCCCTTGGTCTTTAAGGGCAATGTTCAATAGATATAAAGAAAACTTATCCAAATTACCTGTTCAGAAGTGTTTTGTCCTCTAGAAGTGGAGTATTCGATCCATTTACCATCAATCCAAGAGCGTGACGCCCGCAAATTCCACGCCCTCACAGTAGAAGTCTCTCCTTGGGCTGCAGCAAAGATCACAATGAGAAGAGAGAGAATGAACACATGGTAATGGCCACATAATTTACTGCATAAACCTGGAATATGGACTTTTAATGTTGTTTCATCCTTTTCATTTTTTTCTGTAACCACACCTTCCCACCAGCTGTAAAAGGAAAGAAAAACAAATGTCAAATGACATGTATTCTGAAAAATGAAACAAGTGTGATAAGACCAAAAGCAATGGTCAAGGTATAAGATTACAAGCACATTATTTAGGAGTGTAACAGAAAACCCTAGAAAAAACAAAGAAAGGTTACAGAGTTTATAAGCTTGCAGTATTTATAATTAGCATGAAATCTCCTCCCCCCCCCCCCCCCTTCCTTTTCTCCACAAAGGACAAACCACTCGCTTGTCTCATAGCATGACTCCCCCCCCCCCTTTTCTCTACAAAGGACAAACCACTCGCTTGTCTCATAGCATGATCTAAAACTGCACATGCTATTCAATCTGGAACTTTGTGTGTACGTGCGTGTTATGGTTGTACTAGTAAAGGTTCTAAAACGCGTAAAAACATCTAAAAATCATTCATACTTCATCCAGTTAAAACACTTCGACTTTTAACTACACATTCATTGATGTTGAACGGATTTTTGTTACTGAAATATAAACATACATTTAGTATGTAAGATGTTGGATTGACCTTAATGTATATTTCCAAGATACCAAAATTTTATAATTTTGATATAGATATATAGGATAATAATGGTCAAGGTTGTGCGTTAACAAGTGTGAAAGTCAAAGCGTTGCAACTAATAAAGAAACGGAGGAAGTATTGTTTTAACAATGAGTACATCATTTCCAAACTTCATTCTTTAAAACTATACGTCAATAACCGAAGTTTGCTTCTTTGGAATAAAAGTTCATTGTTCTGATTTTCTGAAAAGGTTCAACTTATAAAATTTTATGGTTTGAATTTTTGAACAAAAAGTATATCTTATGCAATTTTAAACCTAAAAGTTACGATCCAAGCCATGGCATAATTTTAAGGACTAAAGAGAATGTAAACTCAAATAGTTCAATTATCAATTTTCTATATAGGCATGAAGCAGTAGTTTTGTCAATTTTACATTAGAATGAAAAACTCTCAGGATCTACATCTATATAGAGAGGGATGATTGAGGAGCCCCTTCAATCATTATACTAGAAATTGGAAATTTTAACCAACATAAATGACTAACAAGTACAGGCAAGTGCCAACTGCCAAGACAGGGTTTTTTAGGAAGACTTTCTCCCTACATCTGCATGCCTCTTCATTAACCACATTACCTGCTGTAAACTTCATTTCAAGATGTAAAGTTCCTTTAAAAGGTTTGAGCTTTGGCTTGGACCCGGGCAATGAAAAACATGATTATTAACAACAGAATCCAGTACAGATGGCAGCAGGTAGCCTATATGTAGTTTCTCGAGCAATGTGTGTACAGCATCCACAGAGCAGTGAGACGATTGTGGAAACAGCTAAGCACATACCAATTAACTCTGTTTGCTACGGAGAAAAAATATAGCATTTTGGGAATTTGGGAATTGTTCAGCTGGGAAAAAATTCCACGTTAATTTGGGAATTGTTCATCCTCTAGCTCACCTTTGAGGATAAGCTACATACCGATGTCTTTGTGAGAAAAGGTAGCTAAGGCCAATCCAATTATGATCTAACAGTATTAACTAGTGTAAATTGTGACTAATCCTAAGAAGATATATTATCATCTTTCAGATGTGCTTTCTCATTCACTCCTGATACAGCATTTCTACACAAACGAAAGATGATAATTGAATTTACAGAGGCATCAGTATTTAAGTAATTTCGGATTTCGGAAAGGTACGTTTGAGCAGGAACCATAAATATGCAAAGTGTTCTTAGATAAAGTATCAAATGCAACAAATTTATACCCTATATAGTTAGACCTCTACCTTAAAAGTTATAATCAAAAGTATCTACTCGTTACGAAACCGTAGGTGTCAGTGTGGATTTCTTGTAGTAAAAAATAAACAAATAAAAGGACGTGGCGAAAACAAATATAGTTAGACCTCTTACCATAAAAGGTATGATAACAAATCAATTAGCTAAACCTCCATCAGAAACACAAGAACTTATCAGCAAAAATGACGGGTAGGAATAAAGTATAACTCTACTATCATGTCATAGAAGAGCTAAAGCAATAGGAGCAAAATGTTAAGGTACTGAATGAAAGATACGAGTTAAAGTAAACTAGACTAGATTACCAGTCATCTATCCACACATCAACCCTATCTTCAACACTCCATGCATAATCTCCAAGAGCATCCCTACGTCTCTTTCTTGTTTGTTGAAATTGCGAAGCAGACGAAGGTTGAGCAGCACGTATGGTAGGGGCATTACTCCCTTCAGCTTCTAGAGTTACCCATTCCTGGAGATTTCCAGAACCTGAAATGGAAAGGTCAGTGATGAAACATTATATCATAGCAAAGAAAGCCAAATCAGCTTTAAATATTTAACATCCTAACTCTCGGAGAGAGGAGAAAGAGAACTTTGAAATAAACAAAGAAACTGAAAAAAGATAAGATACTTCCTCCGTTTCATTTTATTCGCTACACTTCTCAATTCACGGACTCCTAGGCAATTTTTAGAGAAGAGAGAGGTAGAGAGTAAAAAGAAAAGGGACCCATGTGAGAGGAGAGAGATAGAGAGAGTTTATTGCCCAAAAAGGAAGTGTAGCAAGTAATGTGAAACTTCCCATAATGGAAAGTGTAGTGAGTATTATGAAACGGAGGAAGTAGTTAAGAAAAGCAATAGCAAAACAAAATACCAGATGAACAATCATTGATCAAAAAACAATTCTTATATTAAAAAAGCATGATACATGAGACGATTTGTGAGCTTGCCTCACGTAATCATATCATGACATCTTTCAGAATGGTTCAGAAAACTACATAAGATATGAAAAATATAAAATGTTCAACTTTCCTGAGAAGCCGTTTTTCCCCCTAATGGTTTTATCAGATAAGAACTAAGTAGTTAAGCCTTATTGGAAGTCAGTTATACCTTCATCTGACAATAGATCGTTGTAACATATATAAGCTTTTCCATCTTCTAGACTCAAGACATTCGCAGAGTACCATGCAGATTTTAGGCTGTTTCCAGGCTTGAAAACCTTTAAAAAAGAAAAAAAGATAGCATAAGCAAACATAAAAAAGGGATTTTAACCAAGTAAAGCATATGCAAGACTTAAACCCGTCAACTAAATACAAACCTCAACGAGAGAACCTTCCCTAATGGCATCCTGAGCACCGGCACCCAATTCATCATGCTCAGCCTTACCATTAGTTGTTCTCTGGAGAGCATCAGGTTCAGCAGCCACTCTTGCAGATTTTGATGTGTCAGAAGCTTCATGGTCTATTGCGGTTCTAAAGTCCTTCGCATCCATATCTTTGGAGCCCATGACGTTATCTGACAAATTCATAGTGGCATTCAAAGAGCCAAACGGTCCCCCTGTTCCACGTATATCATCTATACCTACAATCATAGATCCTCCCTTCTCTACAGAATCCGCTAGAATACCCACAGGTATATCAGCAGCTTTTTCTAAACTGATAGCACCTGACTGGTCCGTGTTCCCATCTCTGACTTTTTCAGCCAACACTGCAGGTTGCGGTAATTTCCAGTAGCCATCTGGACCAGCTTCAATTAAGTCATTCAAAGGCAAAGGTTCACCCATCGCAACAATTTTCCCAGCTTGTGATACTGCAGCTGCAGCAAGCTCTGCAGCTTTCACTATCGCGTCCAAGTTTTCAGCTTGTCTAGATGCGGCTGAAGCTGCTTCAACCCTCCTTTTAGCAGCTTCTTTTGCAGCTACAAGAATTGCACTTGACTGATTTGCGACATTATTACTCTTTAAAATGGATGTCGGCGTAGCATTTCCTATATCGTGCACGTCACTGGAAGATTTCACACAAGTTGAAATCACACCACTGGTTTTACTGGAGAGGAAGGCCTCGTCAGCCATCAGCTTTGCCTGCAGTGCAGCATTACAAGCAATCTTTGCAGCAGCAGCTGCTGCTTTAGCAACTGATGCAGCAGCTGCAATTGCGACTGCCGCTGAAGCTAATTTAGCTTCAGCTTCTGAGGTCAAACCAGAGTCCTTCTGCTTACCCAACTGGCTCCACAAATCTTCGCAGTGACTTACAGCGATAGCAGCAAGATCCGCAGCATCCTCTGCCTGACTCTTAGCTTCTGCAACCTTACTCAATGTCTCTTCTGAACAAGCGACAGCTCTTACTGTGCCTGGATCAGCTTTTGTAGAATGATCAATGGAAGCATCAGCAGCAGGTTTACTCAAGATAGCATCTGAAGCCCGGAAAACAGGAGCTGAAACACCTAGATGTGAGGTTGGAAGAGTAGCGACATCTGAAATCACCACGGCTTCTGTTTGAGCTGCAGAGATTAAGGAGACAGGGAGATTATCAGAAGCAGGAACCTTTTTTCTCTTCCTAGGCTTCGAATCAACAGAACGCTGCTCAGATGAGGCAACCATTTTTGGGTCACTCAATGGAGAAACTCCTCCCAATACCGGGCTGGGACTTGCAGCTTGAACAGCAGGACTGGAAGCTGTATGCTTCACACTAGAAGTTAACATCACTGGAGTATCTTTAACAGGAGTTAGTTTCACTGTTTCCGTCATAGTCACAGGATGAAATCGAACACTTGAACTAAAGGCCGCAGTTTGGGGAGAGGCCAACCAGGGGCTAGGGAAGGATGTTTGAGAAGGCCAAGATGGGTGGCCAGCAAAATTCCTTATTGGTGGAGTCTGATAAGAATGCACAGGTGTCACTGGTTGCTGGATATCTACAACAGGACCTTTATGCATCGCATTTGATGTCAAACTATCTCGAGAAGGTGTAGAAATATTCCAAAGTGGTGATGACAGAGGAATTAAAGGGTTTAAAACTGCTGCCGGGGTATCCTTATTGCTGGTTCTACTCACAGGTGTTGCTAGCACTTTGCTTGAATGTGAGCCTTGTTTAATAGCATCAGAGGCCCTAGCACCTAAAGTGTTCAACTTGAAATTTAGTAAAAAAGTATGAAGCCAGCCAATCAAGAACATGAATCTGAAATAATGAAACCCAACCGTCTTACCTGACTGTGAACGGGAAGGTGTTTCGACAGCCACGGAGTTAGACTTTTGAATTCGAACCCTTTCAACAGCAACTCGCCAAATTGGTTCCCAAGTGCTACGTCCTCCGTCTAATAGAGACAAGTCAAATGCAACTATAATTTCTACAAAGTATGAAGCTAAACTTTCAAATTTTGCAAGAGGACATACCACCAGACGGCCCAAACGCGGAAACCATACAAGCCTCATCAGGAGCAGTTCCTTGACTACAAAAACAAAAATAAACCTTATCAATTAGAACAACTAAAATTAAAGATCTTTAAGGGCTCGAGTAAATTCTAACTGGATAGTGAAGATAGGTGGCCTCCACAACCCACAACACCAAGCATTACCATAGTTCAAGTGTTAAACATGAAGCATAGAGGAAATTGAAGTGAAGAGAGGGAAACAGAGATAAAGAACCAACATCAGAGATCCATAAACAAAGATCTGTGCCCGCAATTGAACTTGCTGCGAATCAGTGAAAGGCTGCCGAAATGTGGCAGATGAAGTGGTGCTATTGTTTAAAGCTGAAGTATTCAAATCTGGTAGACTTGACGTAGGAACAGGGAGAACACCAGAAACTTTTTTGTTACTTGCTTCGATAATCCCATAGGGCTGCACCTGCCCAAACTGAACATGTGGACTACTACTAGGTGTGCTCAACGAAACACTGGAAACTTTCTCGTTTATGGATGTGTTCTCCTGCATTGGTCCCTTTGGGCCCTTGGATTGACTCTCCTTCTTGACATTCTCCTTCCCCGTTCCTTTGCCAGATCCCCGACGTCCTTTGCGTTCAGAAGTACCTTTAGATGTCCCGGGTCCACTTTCTAAATCAGAAGCTCGAGCATTCTTTCGGGGAGTTTTCTGTGACGGCGTTCTTTCCATCTTACCTTTGCCAGAAGGTGCAGTCTCCTCCACAACCTTAACAGAATATACAGTAAGACAAAAAGGTATACAGTAATAAGTTATTCAAAAATTAACATTGAAAAATGAAAATTCCAAGATAATTGACCCTTTTTAGATCAAAAATTAATAATATCATTTATTATCCTTCCTAAAGGAGCTGATATGAGGGCATGGCATTCCAAAGTACACTCTTAAGAGTATTACCTTGCATTTTTCAACATCAGGGAAGGGAGACCAATTCTTTCCAGGTTCTCCATCACTTGTAACTGGCAAGGCATTGACTTTAAATGTGAAGCTGCTATCATCTCCCGCTAAATCTTTCATTTTCAGGTCCTCTGAATTGAACTGAATATCTTTGACAAAGTCATTAGTGACCTGATAGCTTCTACCTTCCTCTTGATTGTCCTTCTCCGCTAGTGAAAGCTCACTTGAGCTTATGATGGTCGGAGAACCACAGGAAGCCTTATCAATCTCTGTGCAATAGATTTACACAGTTTAAGAAAAATAAAGAAAGTAACTTTCAACCAGTAGACAGACAGACTAAAAGGGGGAGCAGAGCAGTAACAGGAAAAGCAATGTTCATACGATAAATCTGACCAATAGGAAAACCAAATATGCTAACACTAAAAAGTTAGTTCAATGATAATTAAAAGAAAGCCTGTATGTTAAACAGGTTCAGTATTTCTTGTGGTTTTTCCTTTGGGATAACTTCAGCCCTTGCTAATCCAAACCAAAGAATCATATTTCAGTGTCAATTGTTAAGACAGTCAGCATCCTGACATGTTGAGTTGAGAGCTTATATGTCTTATAAATCTACTGCATTGCATAAGCTAACCAAAGAAAAATTATCTTGGTGGTAAGGTTGTCTTCCTTCCAATATCCTATCTTGATCTCTTCTTAAACTACTCCCTCCGTCCCCCAAATGATTCTCTATTTCTAATCTTGGCACTAATTATAAGTAAAGAGAATTTTCTAAATTCTTTCCATATATAAGAAAAAACAGTCTTGTGGAGTCTCGTTTGATTAGTCTCAATGAGAACATTATGAAATTCAAACTTCCATAACTTTTACTAATATGTAGTTGAAGATATAATAGTACAAAAGCGTGCTTTGGCACACGTCAAAAGGAGACACGGGAAAACTTCGGGGAATGGAGGGAGTATTTCTGATCTAATTCATTTTTTTGGGAGGGAGGCATAAGAGAATATTGATAGAGTATAGATCTATTCCTGGGGCCTCAACCATCAGCTTAAGCTTTTTGTTGAGGCCCCAGGAATAGATCTATACTCTATCAAACGTCAAGTTGGAATGCAAGCTTGTCTAAAGAGGACGGACATTAACCTTACAAGGAAAGTAGGAAATACGTGATCCAACATACATTTACAGTATGTCACGGCTAATAAAGTTTGGCTTTGTAATTAAATCATATCAAATTAGAATTCCTACCTGCCAACGAGGAGCCTATATTTCATATTAATTGGAAGAAGCATGTCGTCCAAGAATGACAACTGGACAAGGCCATGGGACGCGGTCTATCTGTCCAGTGGACAAAGCATTAAGGTGAAAGTGTGATTTGGGGCTCGGCAATTATGAGCATAAATTTCATAGAAACAGCATCAAACTGAAAAAAAGGCATGGAGGCTATCATGGTAATGTAAAAAATGTTCTCTCGTCAAGCAAGCATCCAACAATCCATCATGGGACAGTTGAACTTCTTCAAGCCACTGGTTGGTGTCAAAGTTAAGAGCAGGCTGAGGCGGTTCCGTAAAAGGCATCAAGTGTAATAAAGCAATTAAAAAGCAAAGCAAGGACGAATCACTGACAAAAAACAGTCATCCAGGCAAAAAAAAAAGGAACACTCACATTATTTTCTATACTTATAGTCTAATATTACCAAAATAGGATGTGAGATAAAATAAGAACTCCAGAATTCATGACTCTACGTACCATTAAACAATTTAGAAAGCGAAACACCTGTCAACTCGAGACGTACTTCAGACGGCTGAAGCACCTCGAGGCATAAAGAGACCACCATATGTATCTCCTTCACTGTGCCAATTTAAAACAACGACCAAGCATACTTCTTGGTATGAATTTCAAGGGCCAGCGTCCAAACTTACATATTATTTCCTGACTGATGGAAGCCACTGTCAGGAAATAATATTGCTAAAAGCTAGTCCAAAGCATCAAATTATGTCACTGTCACATCCTATTAACTAAAGGAACTCGTTTTATGCTCTCAGTGTTTCTTTCCTTAAGGATGCTGCTATGGAGATCACAAATTCAGCCGAGCAAAAGCTACATTGATATATACTTGACAAGAATCTGTCTCCATTTCCCTATAAATGCTAGTTGAAAGACAAAGGCTCCTGCTATTGGGATTTATCTTGGCACTTGACAGGGATAACAAGCAAATATGGACAACCCTTCTCCTATAAGTTACCATTTACACATGTATTACATCAATAAAATAGCCACAAATCTTTGGAAAAAATAAATATAACGGTTTTTTCACCATATACCCCTGACAAATTGTTTCTTGCAACATATACCCCTGCAAGTTTCAAGATTCAGCACATACCCCCCCAATTTTGAAAAAATCTATAGAATCCCTTTATGACTAACAACCATTAACTCCGTTAGTCATTAAACCCCCAATTCCTATATTAAGTCCTAAATAACCCTAATTATTCCCTAATTAACTCCAATTAGCCCAAATAAACCCTAACTCTCTCTTGTCTTTCCACCTAGCCCCCACCCCTCCTCCTCTCACTGAAACACCACCACCAACACAAAACTGAACTTCACCACCAACACCACTAAACACACCAGCCACCCCTCTCCCTATTTTTCCTCACTCATTAAAATATTCATTCCACTGTTTGAGGAGTTAGTCAAGAATCAAGATAGTTGTAGAAACCTTAAAAACTTCTTCATAAACTTTCCAATACCAGCCAAAGTCGTCATGTAATCAAACAGGAATTCTATTTTGTTCTTTAAAGACAGAAATTCAGGAAGGACCAACAATGATGTAGTCAAGAGACTGTAAATGGACAAGAACAGAATAAACAGAAAACTACAAATAACACAATAAACAACCTGCGTTCTGTGCAGCATCCTGTTCTTCCACCTTAGTCATTGCTTTCTCATGATCCTCACCACTATCCTTCACAATTACATTGTTGCAACTTGGGTTAACCAGTGGATGATCCGAGGATAAGGAGTTTACAGCTCCCATCGATAAAGGTACACTACTGCAAACGTCGTCAACTTTTTCCACAGGTTGCTGAGACTTTGCAGACATTTTAGAATGTGGGATCTCGACAGTACCATCAGCCACACTAAATTCAACCTTAGCATTGTCACCTTCAGCTCCTGAATTTGCACCATAAAATTTCTTCGTTCCAGCTTCATCCCGGTCAAAGGATACAAGAGCATTGGGATCCACCTCAAGCTGATCAGCTAGTAAAGCTGAAGCATTGATTGTTGCAGGAGGAGAAACAATGTTTACTGAGTCAGGTGAACTTAAGTTAGTAAAAAGCCAGAACTCAAGTTAGTGTATGTAAGCGAATCATTTACATAGCATGAAAAAGGTCATGCTCAAACACTTAGTAAAAAGCCTGAAGTGTAAAAGTGTCAGTTAATATTATCATACGCTCTCTGCTGTACCTGATTCCGGTTCACCAGAAGTTGGAGGCTGCATGTGAACGGTACTATTACCTTCAACCCCTTCGCCTTCTTCTAACGATTCAATTCTATAGTCATTTTTCACTGTTCCAATATTCTCAGAATCCATATTCTCGAGGTCATTAGAAATTTGTTTATCTGCCTCTTTAGTTTTACAAATATCCTTCTCACTTTCAGGAAAATCATCCTGCCTCTGAACTATGCTTCCATGAATCACTTGAATGGAGACATCCATATCATTAGCAACTAAATTTGCCCCAGAAACCTCTTCAGTACCCATAGAATCATTACAGCATCCTTCAAGTCTTTTGTTATGCTTGTATTCAGCAGCAGAAGATAGCACGGCCATATCAGCTGAATAACCAGTATTAGTCTCACCAATACCATCACCCCTTTCAGTAGAAACTTTATTGTCTTCCAGGGAAAGCACGGGAGAAGGAATTGCTGATACATCTTCCATATTGTCACTGTCTCGTTTCTGAGCCAACTCCACACAAGGATCTATCATTTGTTCAGTACTTGCACAACGTGCAGAACTGAAGTTGCCCAACTCAGCCGAATGCTGGGTAACTCCATCCATAGATGATCCACCCTGAGACACGTTCAATGGCTCATTCTTCTCATTACTTATAGCCAGAATTTCTACATATCTTGAAGTCTGAATCGAAGTGGTGCATGAGGTGTTCCTATCGTCTTCTTCAGACGATTTCGGCTCAGAATCTGTCTTAACTAAAGTATCTGTAGACTCTCTGATAGAATCAAGGGTTGCTTCCTGATTGTCCCTTTCAGACTCACGAACCGAACCTAGAGAACTGCTTGTAGTACAAATGTGTACACTACTGACACCTACCGTTCCATCCAAAATCGCAGTGTCTTCTGGTGCTGTCTGGGTGGAATCATGCTTTTCTTGTACATCACCAATGCAGCTTTCATGAGAACCATTGTATTTATCTTGATGAGAGACTTTTGAAGTGCTGAGGATCTCAATATTGGGATTAACATTGTCAATACTTGAAAATCCCAGAGCATCACCTACATCTCCTGAATTCTTAGTCTTCTCAATCGTTGCTTTTGATTCCTCTAAATTTTCACCAGCACATTTATCATGAAAAGAATGTTTACCTTCATTTGTCGATTTCCCACCAATTCTGCACAAGGCACTTTCATTGAAATTACTAGAATTTTGACATATAGATTTGTCCTCTGCAAGAGTGGATATAGGGTTCTCCAGCAGCTCTTCTCTGTGCCTACTTGAAGCGGGATAATCTTTAAGAACTTCATCTGGCAGTAATGTGGTGTCAGAGTTTACAACATTTCTCTCTTGTGGTTCATTACTCGTTTCAACATGTCTACTCAGGCTACCTTGATCATCAGTGACATCCGACTCCGGTGTAATGGACGTCCCAGGTATCATCTCTTCCTGACCAACAGATTTTAAAAGCATTTCAACGGATTCGGACGACGTTGCCTCAGACCAGACATTATTTCGTCTAGAAATTGAACATGAATCAGCTGGAGTTGGATTGAACTCCATTCCATTACTGCCTCGGGAGAAATCTTCTATCCACTGGTTATCTTCTTGACTTTGGATACCCAAGAAAACTTCAGTTTCAACTAAACTATCAAATCTCAAATGTCCTTGGAGAGTGTC
Organism: Beta vulgaris subsp. vulgaris; assembly: GCF_026745355.1. Taxonomy (NCBI): domain Eukaryota; kingdom Viridiplantae; phylum Streptophyta; class Magnoliopsida; order Caryophyllales; family Amaranthaceae; genus Beta; species Beta vulgaris. The sequence continues at coordinate 10,134,620 of NC_079206.1, forward strand.
ATCAAAATCGAACTTAGGAAAATCATATGGTCTTAATACAGAAGAAGATCTAGTTCTACCTTCACCAGCTAACTGAAGATTATGGCGCGAAGTATCATTGTCATCATAATCCATTGGCATATCCCTGGTATTGCAGAAATTGTCAGGGACAAAACAACAATGGTTCAGCATTCCATAAATTGCTAATGAATCTTGTATAAACTTATTAGAAAAGCAACAAAACTGTAAGCAACATCAAGATATGAAATGAAGCAGAATACCAAAGCCCTTAACATCAAGCAAGCCTGCCAACTTCTAATCAGCTAAAACATTCCTCAAATCACTTAATTGAATCTAAGAATGCTCACATATTCTTACAAAACCCTATGATTCAATCTAATCAGATCATAGTATCATCATAAATATTTGCTTCATATTCACAGACCACCCACACTACCAGAATATACATCACATCCTTTAAAGCAGTACCAAAATATGAGGACATCTAAAAGAAATTTAAAACCATTTACAGTACTAATAAATCCCGCAAATCTGAAATTTTCTCCCTGCGCTCACCAATGTGCTAGTAATGGCCGCATTTTTTAACTATGCTGTGCGCTCACCAATGTGCTAGTACATAAAACCTTATCCACAGACAAGACAACTAGCCAACTAAATATGTTAAAAGTTAACTAGAACTGCCAGAATTGAAATATGGGTGCTTCTAATCGCCACATTATCCGATATTTCTCAGTAAATAAGGCAAGGGAAATCATAATGAGCCAATACAATTATACAAATTACTTCCCAACTACTTTAGCCAAGGAGAAACGTCAAATAATTCTTGCCTCTACTAGATGCCACTCCAGATTCCAAGTTTATAGCAAAAACGCAATTAACATCATATAAAGTAACATTCATCTTTGCAGTACCCTAACCTTTTATAAAGTCACCATAGCACATTAGCACCCCTTGTTCGAAAATTGTGTCTCAATTATGCCTATACCATTATCTCCTAAATAAACGAACTGATGTTAGTGGGAAACCTTATGTATTCTAGAATCATTTTTGGGTGGTCTGAAACTGATATAAATTAGCAAAAAGCCGTCACACTTCATAACAAAAGGTTTAAACTAACCCCAAAATGATACTAAAACACACGAACCATCTTTCTAACAGGCTTTATTAAAAAAGCGTCATTTTCACAACAGCAAGGATACTGTAGAGAATTTGAATAAGGTAAAGGTCAATGTAGATTTTTAGCGAACACAGAGGCACCGCATACGAAAACCGCAAAATGAACTTTCAAGTATACGAAAGTTTGATCTCAATTAACAAGTTTAACCCTTATCTAATTCAAATTCTATGCTTGTGGACAACCATCGTCTTCTTGCTTCTCATCAGTCATCACACTCTGTTTTCATTTTAGTAAGACACTAGCATAAGAGAGAATAAAAATAAAATATTTTTTGCCTCAAACTAAGAGGATCCTTGAGAAACTTAAATCTAGACATTGTAAATCTAGGAAAGGTTAGAGTCTCTTGATGAAGATGTGCAACTATAAAGTTCCGGTGAGTATGGGGGTAAACAATAACAAATTCACACCTCGAGTCCCAGACATGTGGACGACTACTAATAGCTCAATCTAGGAGTGATAATGTGCCTGACAAGCTCGCAAACAGCTCGGCTCGAGACTTAAACGAGCCAAGCTGAGCTAAGCAAAGCTCGGCTCGAAAAGCTCGTGAACAGCTCGATTAATATTTTATACTAAAAAAATATTTTATATTAAAAAATATTTTATATATTAAAAATTATATTAAGTGCCCATAACCGAACCCGAGTTTGAACTGAGCTCGAGCCGAGCCTGAAAACGAGCTCGAGCCTAGTCGAGCTCACGAGCCGAGCTCAAGCAGCAAAAACTAATCGACTCCCCAAAGCTTGTCGAGCTCACGAGCCGAGCCGAGCCGAACCCATGAAAAGTTAAATGAGCTCGAGCCGAGCATACTACTATTCAAGCTCACCTTGTTCGATAAAAAGCCCAGTTCAGTCTCAATGTACCGTATTTAATTTCTTTCTACCACCTTCAAAGAAATATTTGACATCAACTAAATTTCATTTAGGGGTTGTTTGGTACAAGATATGAAATGAAAATGAAATATAAACAACTAGAGGACGGAGGTGGTAATAAAAATGGTTATAGTTACTGGGTGTTTGGTTCAAGTCATGGAATGGAAATGAAATGGTAACCATTACAACCAACTAATGGATTTTGTTACTTGAGGGGAAGGGGGAGGTAACAATAGGGGGAGTCCATTACCACCAAGTAATGTAATGGATTGGTGAGGGATTGAACCAAACATGAAGAAAGGGAATCGGTAATTGATTCCGTTTCTTGGAGCCTAAAAATAGTTGACCAAACAGGCTCTTAATAGATTGCCACATATAGGATTCCCATATCATCAACTAAACCAATAATTCTTGCTAGTTGCTCTTAACCTAACTTATACTATATGAACGACCCAATAAGGATCCAGCCACAAGCACTGTTGATAGATCCACACAAAAGAGTACTTATCTAGCTATAATGATCTTAACTTGATTGCTACCAGAAAACATGAGAGCCGAAAAAGGAACATAAATAATTTGAGGAGAATAAATGCTAACAATCTAAGGTATATATTTGAGTCCAATGTAACCAAGATTCCTATGTATACATATTTATAAGGCAGAATGATACCAAAATACCCATTCATGCAACGAGAACTTTCCATGTCATCCTCCACAACAATGGCTTACCAAGGCTAGAGTAATGTAATTTACAAGCAAATACAATAAGCCTTGAATTTGGGACCACCTTTGGATGAATTAAGAAGACTTGCCATTTATCTTTCTAATTTTTAAGTGATTCTTTAACTCTACAAAGTATGCACAAATGCTTTCTCAATTTTTAATATTTTCATTTGCTCAAACAAAACTTTGATGCCATATACATGTAAGGGTCTGGGACATCGCCCAAGCCAATAACTAGAGCTCTAATTCAAATGAGAGCTAACTTTTATAAATTTGACCTACTATAAAGTTTCGTGTATTTGCTTCAGCAGCACATGCGAAGAAAATACACTTATAAGCCTATCTAACACTATCTTCTCAGATACACAAACTAATGCACTATATATAGAATTGGCAGTCAGCAATTTCTATAGACATCACACACAAAAAAAAAAATCCCCAAATTTAAATATATCTAGAAGTGCCCAAGCCCTACATATCTGCATATATTAGTTCATAGTGATATTAAACGCCAAAACGAAAACCGAATATTTCATGGCACACAAATACAGAAGTTCACAACACTCTAGACACTATCCAAGCTAGTTCAAGGAGCTAATACTTCACCATTTCAGTATAATAGTAACATTACCACTTGCAGAAAAACTAAAAAACACTAGGTTACCAACTTCAACAAAAAAAAGACTACATTTTTCAATAATAGATCACCATTTCCAGCGAAAATCACAAAAAATCCTAGTAATTTAGCATATAAGTTGCAAATAAATTAGAATAAAAGAAAAAGGTAAATGAACAGTACCATAACAAATAAGGCAGTAGAGACGCTACCTCCCTCCATTCGGCGACGAAATCCTACCCGTTTTGATTCAAAACTCCGTTAATCGAACGTTCATCAGCTCTACCTTTAAACAACAACAAAAATCAAATTACTAGGGTTAGCCGCAAAAAAAAAAAAAAAACTTTCCAATTACAAAAATCCTACCAAAAACAACAAATTGAGAAAAATGGAATACCAAAAATAGCAAATGAGAAACCCTAATTCACCGACCTCGGAACTAGAGCCTTCCAAAAATAGCTCCGACGAAAACTCCGGCGAAAACGAGAAGATGAGAGAGAAAGTAAGTGAGAGGAGAGAGAAAATATGTGTGTCGTTTTCGATGAAATGCTGAATCGGGGAAAAAATTTGGGGAAAGCAAAGGGAAGGGAGTCAAAGGGAAAGAAATGAGTGAATAAGAGTAGAATTTGAAAAAAGTGAAAGAGGAGGGGGTTATTGGGTTATTCGAAAATGTGTAAATGATCGGACGGTGGAGAATTGAAGGGAATAGGATACGTGGTGAGATGGTGTTCGTGTGATGTAATATAACTGGTTAGAGTGAGGAAGAAGGAGCGTTGTTGATTGGGTATTTTATTGTTTGTGTAAAAAGTGGTCTAATTTCCGGATTCCGTACTGTTGATTATTTACTCATCTACTGAATGGTTTGGACAAAATCTGGATCTAGCACTATATAGCGTTGCGGATTATGGATAACAACTAGTTGTTGGTCTGAACAATACTCTGAATTATTGCATATTATCTTGTTGTTAAGGGTCTATTCTCTTCGGCATAAAACAGCTGAACTGAACTGAACCGAATTGATTGGAGCTTAATTGAACTGATTGGAGCTTAATTGAACTGATTGGAGCTGAACTGAACTGAACTGAATTGAATTAAATTAAATTGAATGTAATAAATATATAAATAATATTTAAACAATAATAATATGAATATTAAATAATATTTAAACAATAATAATATGAATATTAAATAATAGTTATAATGATAAGTAATAATAATAATAGTATTTTGGATATTTTTAAATGATAGTTATAAATAATCAATATTAATAATCATAAATTAATAATAATAATAATTAATGATAATAATGATAATTAATAATAATTATTTTATATTATTTGTATTAATATATTAATACTTGATGATGATACATAATAACAATAATATATAAGAAGTAAATTAATTTTACTATTTTAATAATTAGATTTAATAATATAATAATATTTAGTAATAAAAATAATGATTGGGTTGGACCACAAAAGGTACATCATAAACCATCTTGACGCGATTTGATTCGTTCATGGGCTAAAAACGTGGGTTTATTTGTACTTTGACCTAAACCATGTTCCTCCTAATAATAATAGTAATAATGATGAGTAAAGCTATAATAAACAAAATAATATATAGAAACAACAACAACAACAACAACAACAACAACAACAACAACAATAATAATAATAACAATAATAATAATAATACTTAATAGTAATGATATAAAAATAAATAATAATAATAAGAGTAATTAGTAAATTAAATTATACCAACATAATAATAATATTTAACAAAATGGTTATAAAAGAATGGAGCTGAACTGAACTGATTGGAGCTAAACTGAACTGAACTGAACTGAACTAAACTGATTGGAGCTGAATTGAACTGAAAATAAAATGAGGAGAACATGCCCTAAGTTGTATATGAGAGAATTTCGGGGCGCATGTATAATTTGTAATGCATTCAAAATTTGATAGTACATTATATTTCACAAATAAAAATTATAACCGATAATAATGATTTTGATGGGACGCTTATTTCATGCCTATACAAAAACAACTCTTATTGTTTTTTTTTTTTTTTTGAACTCATGTCTCTCATATCTCTATCACTCTTTTTATGTATGTTGAGCTTATATATCATCGCTAATTATATGTCAATATACAGGTTTAGCTGAGCTCATGGCTCAACCCACTCTTCACATCTACATCTACATCTACACCTTGGTAGATTACCTTTTGTTTTCTACATCACAATCTAATTGCTCCATGCACTTATTTATAGCTAACATTGATAGGTGCTTTTCTTGTATATTTTCTTGGCATTTGCTATAACCTTCTCCTTTTTTTATTTTCAACATCCTCCTTATCATCCAATATTTTAATTTTTCAATATTCAAAATTTTCTGAAATTATCTCCAACAATATATTGCTTTACACGCCTTACAACTCGAAAACAACGTAACTTGAGTTGATATTTTGTCTTACAATAATCTTCATATAGCTCAACAGGCATGATTCTTTCTACAACTTTTAGTATATGCAATTGATTCATGCAATTTGTTGTTAAGGTTTGATTCTTAAATAAAAAACAATGTAATTGCAACTCTAAGCTATGAAATATTATAGTATAAAGTATCAAAACTTCAGATGTGTGAATCATATACTTTTTTTTATTTTTTAAAAAACTAGAAAGATTAGCTAAGGGTGTAAATTGGTTGGACTAGATTGGACTTTGTCAAATCTAAATCCAATCCAAAGTGTTTTAGACTCTAGAAATTGAGTCTAGATACGATCCAAACTTTTTTATAAGTCTAGTGCATCCAAGTTCGAAACTTTTTTTATTGTGTCCCAATCCAGTACAGTCTTATTATTATGTAAATTTCTTTCCCTATGTAGGTTCACAATATTTTCTTATGATTGAAATTTGAAAAACTAAACTCATTAAATCTATTCCATAAAGCTTCATCCATGTTTAAAGTATATAATCAAAAGCAAATTGCAAAATACGAGACTCAATCTAAAACAATAGTATAAAAAACGGTTTTTCACTTGATACCCTTGGGTTTTCAAAAAAAAATCACCTGGTACCCCCCAAGTTTTCAAAATACACGGGGTACCCCTAAGTTTCAAACTAATACACTCGGATACCCTTAATGACTAACGGCACTAACCACCGTTAGTCATTAACTCTAATTTTTTTATTTTAAATCCTAATTAACCCCCTAATACTAACCTTAATCCCAACCCCTACCTATAACCCTGACCCTAAACGATCCTCCCAACACCCACCCTCCCACCACCCCTAGCCCCCTTCCCCACCCCTGCCATCCCCACACCCCAGCAGCCCCCTCCCCACCCCTCGCATCCCCTCCCTTACCCTCGCGCCCCCCGAGTTCAGTTAAGCAAGCCACCCCACCCCTCCCTCACCATCGCGCCCCAACCGATTTCAGAATAGCCCCGCGCCCTCCCCCCACAACACCACACCCTTTCCATTTTCGCCCCCACCCCATGTGCTACCCCCGCGGCCCGCAACCCCCAATCCATGTATTTTCTTCTTCCCTCTGTATTTTTGCAATATGTGTACTTTGTATTTTGTGGAAATTGGAGGAGGATGGTGCTATGGGGTGGGGTGAGGGTGCGGAAATGCAAAGGGGTGGTGATGTGGTTGCACGGGGTTGGGGAAATAGGTGAGATTCCAAAGGGGACTGGCGAGGTTGCGGCGGTGGGGGAGGGAGGGTGGGGGTTGCGGTGGGGGTGGGGGTTGCGATGGGAGTTGGGGCTGCAGGGGGTAGGGTGGGTAGGTGGAGGGGAGGGGGTGGTGGTTTGGCTGGTAGTGGGGTTAGGGTTAGGATTTGAAATTAGGGGTTAGGTTACGGTAGGATTATAAGTTAGATGTTAGGATTTAGTTAGGTTAATTAAGGGTAATTAAGGTTTAAGATTAACGACGTTAACCCACGTTAGTCATTAAGGATATTTGAGTGTATTATTATAAAACTTAGGGGTACTTGGCGAATTTTTGAAAACATGGAGGGTACCAGATGAATTTTTTTAAAATCGGGGGTACTTGGTGAAAAAACCGTATAAAAAATCTTCTTAAACAATTACCAAGATAACATCAACCTCGATTTACTTAAGTTGAGAGGAAACAAACAAAAAATTTATATAGTGAGATGAGTTATGAATTTGTATAGGATGCACAGAGATTGAGAGAGAATGCAAGGTAGAGAGAGACTGAGAGTGTGAAAGGAAGTGGAACTAAGGAGTGAATATTGAGGAAGATGACTAAGTCGGCCAGTAGGGGCTAGGGTTGGAGATTCGACACTTATAATTTTGTATAGCAAAGCCTAAAAGGATAAGGTACTTTTAAACTCTTCACTTTGAAGGGTGATTGAAAAATCAGGCGCCCACTAACAAAATTAAAAGTGAGTTCAAAACTTTAAAAATCATACCAAAGAAAATTTCGAATATATGCTAAATTATTTTTGGACTATGCTGGACTTTTTGATCTCCAAAGGAGTGAGTCCAAATGTAGTCTGAAAAATATATTAACTAGAAAATTTGAGTCTGAATCCAGTCCATTATTTTTCAATCCAGAACAGTAGTCCGGTCCAATAAGTTTTTGTCTTTAAATAATTTTTCCCACAAAGACCAATATGAGATTGTTGATTAATTAGTTGGTTAGTGTATTTGCATTTCAAATAAGAGGATGAGCGTTCGAGTCCTGATACATGCATATTTATTCTTTAATTTGTGTCATTTGATTAGAGGGAGTATTATGACATCATGATAATTTTTTACCTTGGGTTATAGAATATGTACATATATAGATCTATCATTTCAATTTGTGTTTCACTGTTAAAAAAGGTTTGTAAATTGAACTTATTTGAAACCAATCTTGGTAATTGAGACAATTTTTAGTAAAGTTTCTTTTATATAGATTATCGATCACTAAGTCCTACTAGGCCATAGCTATATGACAACACAAGTAATACTTCCTTTGTTTCTAGCTATAACACCCTAGAATTTTAAAGTGGAAAAGAAAGAAATAATAATGGTATTGTAGAACGATGGCAGATCATCGTCTTCCGGGAATGTCAATACTATAAGAGATTCATTTAAATAACTAAGTGATAAAACCAACATAAATAAATTGTACAAATAAATTAAATTAATTAGATTAATATCCAAAAGAGAAAACCGACTCTTAAACTAATCAAAAGTCTAGGACCAAAACATCTAACATTTTAATGCTCACACATCAACCTGAGCCCAAAACCAAAGAAGATTCCCATCAACATAACCTGCAAAATATATAACAAACATCTACAATCAATGGGGGAGTAACTAGCAGTCTCCCAGAATAATGGAAATCAAAGTCTATTCCAGACATAGATTAGCAAGAAAGGAAAGATCAAAGTCAAGTTACTATAATATGCATCCACATCCATAAAGCTCACAAGTGATACAAATGAAAAGTAAATAACAAGTAAATTGGATGAAATAAATAAATTATCTCAAGAGTATTTAAATAATACTAGCGTAGATAAAACAAGTTATTGAGTCACAAATCGAGCGTCAATGAATTGTAATTCACTTTCTAAGGGTTGTCAGATCGCAATCTCCAAGTCTACGCAAAACTCCCTGACGTCTCGGACGATTACAATTAACCTAGGTTTTCCCCTATGTTCGTAGACCAGGTGGTTGGCATGTTCTTCACTAGAGACTACATATATCCAACCAGGTGTTATTGTCTCAAACATAAAATCATAAATATCATAAAAGTATCATTGATATCAAAAATATTCGTCAAAGGGATGCCACCCGACCTTATGCCCAAAATTCATCAAATAAATATCCCTTCAAAATTCTTCAAAGTAATAACTTACAAACTCACAACAAATATCTCAAACAACAAATACTTTGAACACCACTAAGCATGCATAAACAACGATAATAGAAGGATTTTTACAGCAGTAATATTATTAACCAAAAATGAATCACATCATATAAGATCATCAACTCCATGTAAAACATACATACAAGCACATAAGAAAAATCATACAACACAAAACTTTGCACTCGGCGCATGAGCTTGTGCTCAACGCCAACCTGTGCGTCTGGTGCATGGACCATCCTGCGTTTGACGCATCAGTGTACATATGACGCCACCACCAATTAACACCAAAGCTCATTAATTCAACAAAACCTACACAATTAATCATTTTTACATTAACTGAACGTAAATATAATGATACTCAATTGTAATTACAGTTTCTTACAAATCATCAACTTTCAAGAAAATAAAAGGTCTCAATTTAATCCTGACTATTGATCTCTTATATAATTAAAAAAATTAAACTCAAACTCTTAACATAATCACAATAAAATTATTGGATAAATAAAAACGAATTGTAAAAACTCACGAAAATTAACATACAACCATCATAGCTCTACTAACACAATACAAATTTTATTTCTAATTTAGGTATCTAAAACTAATTTTAAACATTAATTTCCAGAATACTCAATAAAGCCAATAATATATTTAAAATTATAAATAGACGCCCAAAAATTACCAAATTTCACATAACATACATAAACTAATGGTAATACAAATTATGTAAAGAAATAGATTTTTCAGCCTTAAAATGCAAAATTAGAGAATTCAAATATTTAAACTCATAAACAGTAGAAAAAAATTATTCTAAGACGTAGAAAACATACTACACACATAACATGCTTCATGAGAAATATTTTCATCAATTATAAAATTTGTTCACTAATTAATTTATAAATTAGCCATAAAGACATGAATTTCCAATCAAATTAATAAAATAGGAAAAAATCAAACAAAAAATAAATTCTTCACATAAAATACTCAAAAAATACATAATGAATACTCACATAAATTTTCATCAACAATCTCATATGAAAAGTATTTAAAACAATTCCTAACGTAATATATATCTAATACCAAAATATATCGTAATCTCTATCGTTGTAAGAACACTACTAGTTACCTGTAACGTCAGAAGGAGCTATGAGTCTAAAGAGATTCAAAAAGTATGCGTGCAATCCAAGTCCTCCACAAACAATAATTGTAGCAACAAGTCACTAGGCGTTTTCTTCTTGAACATTGAAAAATCTCATTTTATGCTATTTTTTCCGACCATGATTCCTGGCGAACGAAATATTGGATTCACAATCGCTCCGACAAAAAGTGAAGACCAATATGTCCTTAACATACTGTCCAAATTCTAGGACGATCCAACGGTTAGATCTCCGGCTATGGTCATTTTCATGAATTAATGTGTGATAAGAAAAATCGGGATGAACTGTACGTTCTCTTCTTTTTTTTCTTCCTTTCCTCTCTTCCTTTTCTTGAAAATGGCGTGGGTTAAATGTGAATGATGCTGAATTTATCTGATTAAAAATCAGAATTTAATTATTGACATGGAAAAATAAAGGGTTTAAGAGAGTGTCAATGAGGGATTAAATGGGGGGTTACAAGAGTTCCAAAGGTTAGCTTAATAAGTACCAAAACTCTTCATCATATACTACTCCATAATTGCTGATTTTCGGCCAGCATGACACTCCACATGTGATGCAACAATTCGTCACCAAGTCGGTCCATCAACGTTACAAAAACGATACGTGACAAAACCGCATCCTAAACGCCTAAATAAATAACGAAACTAATATAACTTTTAAAATAAATAACTAACCTTTAAAAATAAATATTTATAAATATGCATAACATATAAAAATATATACACATTTTCACAACATGTTCCAAAATAATTTAAATATTTATTTTTACGAACAATATCATATTAATGTAAAAAACACCAAAAATAAATGGTGAAATTACGGGATGTTACAGTTTCTCTCAATAGATGCATCATATTGATTAGGCATACCTGAAGATGCACATCTTTAACCATCAATATCTTCAATTATATATTATTAAAAATTATAAAGAAAATTATATTTTAAAAATATACATTGAGATTAACCCATCAATAATCAAAATTATGAGATTTATCTTTATAAAATCAGACATTAAAGATGGTCAAATTTGATATTCAAATAATGTGAAAAGTCAATACATATGATACATCTACTAAGAAATGGAGAATACTAAATTAAAATTCTCATCAATGAATCGATTGATAATGGAAAGCAAAAATTCAAAAAAAATCCTCAAACTCTTATTAGGAGTAAACAAGATAAAATATAATATAAGTACTATTGAAAATAAGATAAGATTGTTGGGTAATTGGTTAATTGTCAAGCGAGATAGTTATGGTATTTGGATAAATAGCTTTTATATTTTTTGGTAACAGTTATTTGTTTCTGATTATTAGCTATTTGAGCTAATGATTATGGTATATGAGTTGGATAATAATTTTGGATTTATAGTTATTATTGTTTATAGTATGACAGTTAGTTATGGGCTTAAATAATTAATTGGTTGAAGCAATTAACTAATTTCTCTAAAACATAATTAACGGCAAAACCATTATGATTAAATATGAGCATAATATCTATCCATTGTTAATCCTATAACAAAAATAGTCGTCCCTTCGGGGACATCTGATATAACAAAAATAGTCTTCTTTGAGCCATTTTCAGGTTGCCACTACCCTTTTTGATTGCAACAAGCCCCAACTTCTATTGTTACTAAATCCAAATGCCCGAAATTCGTACTTCAACTTATAAAGTTATGTATAATATATAGTTATCATATATTAACATTAAATTTTAAAGCAGTTAAATATAATATATAGTTAATAGTTGGCTTATATAATAGAAATATGTACTTGTTTTTTCAGTTTCCATTATTAGTATTCCTCAACCCCGTCTTATTTGAAAATATCATATACAATTATTAGGTTTTTTAACTAGTATTTTGACCCGGACGATGGCCCATGTCCATTACAATTATCATATATATTATTATTCATAAATCTCATACTTGATTTTATTCGCTTTTCGTAATATTATATCCAGTACGAAATTGAAAAATGGATGTTATGACATGATAAATTGTTTAAAGAAAATCTATAAGGATTTAGGGATAAAAAAACTATTTCAATGGAATTAGGATAATAGAATGTTATTACTTAATAAAAGTATTAGTTATAATTATAAGACTATATATTTTACTTTGAAACATTAAGCATTGAATTGTAGTGGATAAGTGTTATGTTAAACTCTCACATTTCATTTCAAAGGTCATGAGTTCGAAACTTCGAATCCTAGCATCTACATATATTGTCAATATTTTAAAAATGAGATTATAAACATGTATATTAGAAACTTGATCAGAAGAGTGCCACGTGACACCGTTCCTTTGATATGAACGCCTTTTAATATATTTGTATAGAGAGCATAAATTTTCAATTTGGGTTGTTCTTTCTCTTGTGTAGCTTTAGATTTTGCAATCACTATTTCTTCAAAGGATGTACTTCACTGATTATTTGGTATACAATTTTGTGATTGGTATTGGATTATCATCTACGTTCTACATAGTCAAATAAAGAAGTTCTTTCTCAAAACTCTGTTGTAATAATAAATGCTCTCATAAAAGGTTGTACTACCTCTGTTCTATTTAATTGTTATACTTTGACATTTTACACTATTCACAAGTCGAACTTTAACCATTATTTGTGATTTATACGTGAATAGAAATATATTCATGTGAGATCTTGTTGAATTCGTCTTAGGCTATGTTTGGAAAAGTAGATTAAAATAGAGCTGAAACTGATAAAAGTAGCTGAAAATTTCAGCATCTTAAATTGAGATGTTATATTTGATATCAACTCAATTTTAGTCAATTTTTGAGCACAAAATTTTAAACTCTTACCCCAAACAACTATTTATTTTAGGTGACTTAAACTTTTAGCACCTATTCATTTAAGGTGGTTGCCAAATAGAGCCTTAGTATATATGTACGTTTTATACTGTTGACTAATACAAAACTAGAAATATATATTCTCAAAGTTTTGCATTGACATACGTGAAAAAGTGTAAGTGTAACAATTAGAAAGAAGTGTCATTTAACGAACAATTTGGGGGAATATGTTTTACGAATTTTTCATCAAATACCCCAACTCCCCGAGCAATTTCTTTTCCACCAAATATAGTACTCTAACCTTTCAAAATTCACCAAATACTTTTCAATAATATTTCAAGAGTGGTGCAATGGCTTAAAAGACCTTCTAAGTAGTGGTACAATGACATTAGATTTAAATGCCAAATATTGTGGTTCGATATTATATGATATGACTATTTTGATTGTAAACAGTATATAGTCAAAACATATTACATGGTTTTCCATTGTATGATACTTATAATTATCCCCTTTTTTTCTGTCGAAAACTCCATTAAATAATAATCGTCTCAAATAGGAAAAAAATTTCCATCTCTATATATTCGTCAAATTAATAAATAAATTTATTTTCTTAAGCGATGTATAAAGTGAATAAATAGCAAATTAAACCGGAAAAAATATGTGATTTGTTTTTGTCTAATTGCTATCGTGGAGGAGTATTCATATACTCATAGTTGGTTCCGTAGCATGTTCCCTTCGTTCAAACGCATCAAATAGCAAAATGAAAAATAAAAATGTAATTTGAACTCATATTAACTAATTAATCCAGCTAATTTGTCTTAAAATGTAATTGCAAAGTGGAGTACCAACAAATAGAATCTTAGCATATAAACAAAAAAAACTAATCTGAGGATATAGTATTCGAAAGAATTACATATAATCAGATGATTAGAGAATTAGATTAGATATGACAAATGCAACTAATATTTGACTACAAAAATTAAATTAGAATTGACAACTGCAACAAATACTAGACTACTAAAATAACATAATTAGTGAAGGAGATTGTTGATTTGTTGTGAAATTAATCTCTTTGTCTCAGAATCACAATGTTCCTCGAGTTTGGGGAGGCAATCCAAGGGAATTAAACACTTGTCTTTTGTGTAAAGCTTCTCTTGGACTAATTGTGATGACAAAATTGGAAGATTGTTTAACTTGATCTCTTTCTCACCATCATCCTGTAAATAGATAACCCATAAACATTATTAATTATAAAACTCAAATTATCCATACATAGTTTAGAACAAATGATTGATCTTATTGAAATTACTATAGTCTTATAGAAACTCAATAATTACATAATAATATCTTTGTTTGAAATTAGTTAATCTATATATATCTAAAATTCAAGACAAACAAATGTCATGCTGCCACATGTACTCTCCCTTCCCTCACACAATTAAATGAGACATTAGGCAAAAAAAATGTGTGTTTCAAGACTCGAACCCATGAATCATGACTTGACTTCTCATTTGATATGCTAATGCACTAACCAACTAGTGCTACAATACTCATGTTGGTCTTTGTGAGGGAAAAATCATTTAAACACAGGATACTATTTCTATTTTTGAATAATTCAATTGCACGTTGGTAAATAATCCGGAGCGTATCACCCGGGACAAAAACTATTGATTGTTCTAAAACTCATGCTTAAGGATATGACACGATTTAATTATCTTTTCTAATAGTTTGTATATATGTCTTTTCTATTTTTGATTTTAAGTAGGGTATGTTAAAAAGTCCTATCACTTCATTATTCCTTTTATGAATGGTTGTAACACTATTTGTCAATATTACAAATAATACATGATGCTACTAATTCTGATGGTAGGAAGGTATTGTAGATGTAATCATTCTATTTTATTTCTCGCATAAAGTACATAAAATTAATAAAATTAATCTATCTATATAATACAAAATGTCATAACATTCATCAGTGATAGAAATAATCAAAAGTAATCTTCTCCAATATTACAATAAAATCTTCATGATTCTTTATTATGGAAAATGGATGATCAATTCTCCCTAAGTTTCTACAATGACACCTTGCTTCCAAACAAGCTAAGCTTATGTATTTCAGTATTTCATTCTTGTATTTGTAACAATAATAATAATAATAGTAATAATAATAATTTTTTTTATTATTAATATATTGAGTGAGTCAAGGTTTAGTTTTTTTTTTTATTATTATTATTTCTTCGTTTATGAGAGATAACTGTTTCCCTATTATTAGGCCTAAATGCATGGGTTTCACATAGACAGCAGAATAGTTGCTAACAAATTCTTAATTAGGTCATAAGCTTGTCTAATAACTGCCTACACGAAAACACCCAAATTTGATTAAGAAGTAGCTGACATTACAAGAAGATAGCTGACTTTGCAAAAATTACTTCAATAATCCCTCTCTACAAACATAGACAACAAAACAAACAACAACACTGCTTTGCAAAATTAACTACCACATCCAAGATGTTCCATAAAAATATCATATTAGCACAAAAGTTGTTTCATTAAAACATATTATCCCTCACGGTCTCAACTCTCAACAATACAATTATTCTAGACATAAAAATCACTCTCCCCAATTACTCCATTTTACCATTAAAACGGCTTATTAGCATTAGGCCGCATCATAAACTACTTTACGCGCATAACGTGCATATAAATCTAGTATTCTGACTCTCTTAAACAACATTAACACCCAATTTATACACCAAAAAAGTGAACAAAAAAGAACAAAAAACATGCATGGCTATCAAAATTTCACCTAAAATTACTTAAAAAGAAGTACAAAAACGTGAAATAATAAGAGTAAGAATTTAGTTAATAAATTACCTGATCATGTAAACTTGTAATAGACTGAAGAATCCCCAACTGAGCTTGCATGAACTTAACATAATTAGAAGCAGCTTGAAACATTTCAGCAGTATTCAATTTATTACCACCAGGAATAAGCTTCCCTAGCTCATGTGTTTTCTCTGTTATCTTCCTTCTTCTCTCTCTTGCTGCTTTACTTTGTGCTGATACAACCTTCACCTTATTATTATTATTATTCTCATTATCATAATTCTCTCCACAACCTTCATTAAACTTACCAAAACAATCACCGTTACCAAAACAATCACCATTGACAAAATAATCCCCATTAACAAAACAATCACCATTACCAAAACAATCACCATTATGATTAAAATCATCTCCATTATAGAACTCCGGTACCGCGGCGAAACCATCAGTGAAGAACCCATCAGAAGCGGGGACAGAAGCAGAGAGTTTCTGCTTCTTGTTATTACTCAAAGGAAGGAATTGAGTGGAGTAATTGTCAATTTCATCAAAAGAGAAAAAATCCTCTGTAGGAAGGAATACAGGAGGTTGAAAATCAACATTGTAGAAAGGAGAATTATCATTGGGTATGATAAAATCATGATGATCATGATTATAGAAATCAAAGGGTTGTTGTTGTTGTTGTTGTAAAGGTGGGGGATCAAAAAGGGGTTGATCAAATTCAAATAAAGTAGGAGGTAAAGGATCAAAACAAAGAAGTTCAGGTGAGAGAAGAATATCATCTGGATTTTGGAATTCAAAAGGTTGTTGTTGATGTTGTTGAAATGGGTTAATTTGGTTAAGGAAGTAGTTAGGATTTTGCCAATCTAAAGCCATTTTTAGTGAGCTGATGTTTTTGTGTGTGTGTGTCTAAGCTGAGGAAAAAGAGGGGTTTCTGAGAGAGAAAGAGAAGGAGAATGTGTGAAAGAGTAGTAGATAGACTGAGCAAAGACTGTACTATAGTAGTAGAGAGTAATAGAGAGGTTGAGATGAAAACATTAACTGCTTTAAACTGCTAGTGAGAGAAAGAGAAAGAGGAGAGAGAAAGAGAGAGAAGTGGAGAGTAACTGTCACAAGAAACTTTTGGAGGATCCGAGGTATGAGCAGTTAGGGTTTTCAGGGTTTATTAGATTCATTGGCGCCTTTTTTTTTTTTTTTTTGGCAAAATGCAATAATGTGTGGAATAATTTTTGCACTAGGAACTATATTTTTTTTTTGTTTGATTCAATAATTAACTGGTCAAGTACTTCCAGAGACTGAAAACACCTCAAATCTAGGGGTTAGTGAGAGTCGAATTCCCGACCATAAGGTTGGGAGGTAAGAGCTCCAACCATTGGGCTTCTACGTAATTCTCACACTGGGAACTATATAGTGGCCAATCATCCAATTTTTCAAATCCTTTGAAATTTTATAAGCAATTTCTTGGTGAAAGACTACTTTTATGTAGATCGTTTTTTTACTCATTGTTTTGGGGTTTTAACGGAATTTACTACCACAAATTACATTAATTTACATAGGTTACATAACAAAGTTTAAACAATAATGTCCTTGAAGAAAGGAGTAATATTTTTTATAATTTCATAGAATTTTACAATAAGATTGTTGTACTTAAATTAATAATGTCTTCGATTTATGGGTCTTTAATTTCCTCCCAAAAATATGTAAGTATATATATTAGTTGTTTACCTATTTTTCACATCAAACACACAAAAAAATGGATTATAGAATACTCTTTCCACAAATCGCGTGTTTTTTTTAAATCAAATGCTTCCAAAGCATCAAATCCGTTCTTCACATTTATATCAATGAAAGATTATTTTGATTTATGATTTTGCTAAGCATAACTCTTGGTGCTTGGTCATTAAAGCACCATATTAACAAGTTAAAGACATTCTAACACTGCTTCATCGTGAAAGCAAATAAGAAGAATGCTAGTTGAACTTGGAAGAATGAATGATATGCAAGACATTATAATTTGTTGTAAAAAAAAGGTAATATAATTATCGTTAAAGTAGAATTATGTTTCAATCATCTGGATTTAGTAGCCAGGTTGATATTGCAATATTTTTTTGATCCATATGAGACACGAAAGCAATACAAAGTACAAAGAAAGGAAGGGGGAATTCGAACCTATGACTTATCATTCACAGCACCTCAATCTTAATCACTAGACCAAGATATTCTTAGTAGGTTAATATTGCAATATGATAGTGTAAAACATGTCAGCCAAAGCCCAAACCCTGTGGACAAAAAAAAAAAGTTCCAAACCCAAGTTGACAAAAATCTTTTTAAAAATCTTGCAAAACAAAAATCTTGCAAAACAAAAATCTTGGACGAGCTAAGAATCTTTTTAAAGCTTTGACAAGTAGTCAAGTAGATAGTATTATTAGTGCATAGTATAGTAGTCATGTTTACGTTTGGAAAGCAATAAACCCATAAACATGTGGGCCAAAAACAATGTCAACATAAGTGTAGCCATAATTCTAAAATCTTAGAACAGAAACGTACAAGGCTCACTTTTTTCTTTCTTTTTAACACTTAGTCATACAACTAAGGCCATAAAATACATTGTCCAATATTATAATAATGCGAATGAAACATCCAACAAACAAAAAAAATATGCTACTGTTGTGAGAAATAGAGAGAGAAGTTATGCAAATATATCAGAGAGTATTGTATTGCATTGATGTTCGGTGTATTCACAAATGGTAGTATTTATAGGCACAAATCTTACTGTGTATTTGCATAAATCAACAATAACGGCAAGAAAAACTTACCATGCATTGAATGCATGGCAGTGGACTTCACTGTGTTCAACAGTGGAATTGGTCATTCCACTGTTTTCACAACACTCCCCCTTGAATGTCCACTGATAACTCATAACAGATGTTGTCCTATTTAGAATGCTGTTAGGAAAATCCCTGTGGGAAAAATCCATAACTAGGGAAAGGAGTATAACTATAATATATCCTTATATGCTTAAAATTAACTGCCTCATTAAAAACCTTGTCAGGAAAAACCCGTGGGATAAAAACCTGATCGAAGGGAAAAAGAGTGACGCATATAATACCCCCCTGAATTAGCATAATCAGAAGATGACGCATTCCAATTTTTCGGACTAATTCTTCAAATTTCTTCGCCGGAAGGGATTTGGTGAATAAATCTGCAAGATTCTCACATGATTGGATTTGTCGAATGTTGATCGTCCCTTCCTTTTGGAGGTCATGAGTGAAGAAGAGCTTTGGTGATAAATGTTTAGTTCTGTCTCCTTTGATGTACCCTTCGCTTACTTGGGTGATGCATGCAGTATTGTCTTCGTAGATGATAGTTGGATTTGTTGTTATTGTTTCCATCCCGCATTCTTCTTGGATATTCTTGATCATTGACCTTAGCCATACACATTCCCTTCCAGCTTCATAAAGAGCAATTAATTCCGCATGATTTGATGATGTGGCCGTCAAAGTCTGCTTTGTAGATTTCCAAGATATTGCAGTACCTCCATAAGTGAATACATATCCGGATTGAGACTTAGCCTTTTGTGGGTCTGAGAGGTAGCCAGCATCTGCATATCCAATGAGTGACGCATTGGGTCTTGACTGATAGAATAATCCGAGATCTTGTGTTCCTCGAAGATAACGTAATAAGTGTCTGACTCCATTCCAATGTCTCTTGGTTGGTGCATTGCTGTATCTAGCTAACAAGTTTACTGAAAAAGCTATGTCAGGTCGAGTATTGTTAGCCAAGTACATTAAAGCCCAATTGCACTTAGATATGGTACTTCAGGACCAAGAATCTCCTCGTTCTCTTCTCGTGGTCTGAATGGATCATCTTTCTCATTCAGGGAACGCACTACCATTGGAGAACTTATTGGGTGGGCTTTGTCCATGAAAAAACGTTTCAGGATTTTTCTGTATAGTTTGATTGATGGACAAAAATCCCATTTCTTAGATGTTCCATTTGCAGGCCAAGGCAAAATTTTGTCTTCCCGAGATCTTTCATCTCAAATTCTTTCATCAAGTATTTTGCAGTCGCTTCAAGTTCTCTAGGAGTTCCGATAATGTTCAAATCATCGACATATACAGCAATGATCGCGAATCCTGATTTAGATCGCTTAATGAAAACACAGGGACTGATTTGATTATTTTTGAATCCTTCTTTCAATAGGTATTCACTAAGACGATTATACCACATTCTTCCAGATTGTTTTAACCCATAGAGTGATTTTCTCAATTTTATTGAAAACATCTCTTTGGGCATGCAATTTTCTGGTAGTTTTAGTCCTTCAGGAACTTTCATATAAATATCTGTGTCAAGTGAGCCATACAAATATGCGGTCACTACATCCATCAATCTCATTTGCAATCCTTTCGAAACTGATAAACTTACCAGAAATCTTAGTGTAGTTGCATCGACTACTGGAGAATATGTCTCATCATAATCAATCCCTGGCATTTGTGGAAGCCTTGGGCTACTAATCTTGCCTTATATCTAGTAACCTCATTTTTCTCATTTCGTTTTCTCACGAATACCCATTTGTACCCAACTGGTTTTACACCTTTTGGTATTTGGGTTATTTGACCGAATACTTCACGTTTTTCAAGTGATCTCAATTCTGCTTGAATTGCCTCTTTCCATTTTGGCCAATCTTTTCTACGGCGACATTCATCAACTGTATTTGGCTCTACATCATTTTCATCGTATGTCATTTCAACCGCTATCGAGTAAGCAAAAATTTCATTCAAGACAACATCTTTTCGATTCCATTGTCTCTTTGTAGAAACATAATTAATTGAAGTTTCATTGTTGTCTATGCTTTCATGTTCCTTTTCTTCTGGAACACGTTTCTCTTCATTTTTGTTTTCATCATGCTCTGTTGGGAGATTTATATTAATTTCGTTCGTTGTCTCCCCTTGCCTTTTCATTTTTCTCGGTTTTAAATCTTTAGAACCGGGTGGTCTGCCACGTTTTCGACGTGCTATTGACTCATTTTCAATTGCCTTATTGTCATTAGGAATTTCAATCCGTTCCGGAGCATTCGCAGCAGGTACATGTGACTTTGTCACTTTCTTAGAATCTGTGAATGCATCTGGCAATTGGTTTGCAATACTTTGCAGATGAACAATTTTCTTGACTTCTTGTTCACATGAATTTGTTCTCGGGTCCAGAAACGACATTTGCGATGCGTTCCATGTAATTTCCGATTTTATATTTTGTGGGTCCACTTTCTCTCCCCCTAAGGATGGGAATACCGACTCATTAAAATGACAGTCGGCAAATCGAGCCGTAAATAGATCACCAGTTGTTGGCTCTAAATATTTGATAATTGATGGAGATTCAAATCCAACATATATTCCCATCCTTCTTTGTGGACCCATTTTAGTACGTTGGGGAGGAGCAATAGGTACATGTACAGCGCACCCAAAAATTCTCAAATGTGAGATATTCGGTTCTCGACCAGATACTAATTGTAATGGTGAGAATTTGTGATAGGCTGTCGGCCTTAATCTTATCAATGTTGCCGCATGTAATATAGCATGACCCCAAGTAGTAGATGGCAATTTTGACCTCATTATTAATGGTCTTGCAATTAATTGTAGTCTTTTGATTAATGATTCAGCAAGACCATTTTGTGTATGTACATGAGGTACAGGGTGCTCAACAATAATCCCAATAGACATGCAATAGTCATTAAATGTTTGGGATGTAAATTCCCCAGCATTGTCTAATCTTATTTTCTTTATTGTATGATCTGGGAATTGAGTTCTTAATCGAATTATTTGAGCCAAAAGTTTTGCAAATGCAACATTTCTGCTTGACAGAAGGCTCACATGTGACCATCGAGTAGAGGCATCAATTAATACCATGAAATAACGAAATGGTCCACATGCAGGATGAATAGGCCCACAAATATCTCCTTGAATTCTTTCTAAAAACATTGGAGATTCAGTGGCAATCTTATTTATAGATGGTCTGATTATCAATTTGCCAAGTGAGCATGCAGAGCATGTTAATTCATTTGACCGAGGAATTTTGACATTCTTTATAGAGTGTCCAATTGAGTTTTCAATGATTCTATGCATCATTCCTGTGCCAGGATGGCCTAATCGGTCATGCCATAGAGTAAATGATTTTCTATTATCTAACTTCTGGTTAGATATCATATTAATTTCAATCGGACGTATATCTATGCGATATAGTCCCGAGGAAATTGCTGGCAATTTTTCATAGATGTATTTCTTGCCGTTTTTCTCTGCCGTTAGGCATATGAATTCCTCTTTGTTCACTGTCATTGTTTCCAAATGGTAACCATTCTGACGTACATCTTTGAAACTTATGAGGTTCCTTCGAGATTTACTCGAATATAATGCGTCATTAATTATCAATTTTGTCCCATTTGGAAATATAATGCAAGCTTTTCCAGAGCCTTCAATTAGCTTGGCTGTCCCAGAAATTGTACTAACATTTGCTTGGAATATTGTAAGTTTTGAAAAATACTCTTTATTTTTCAATATGGTGTGTGTTGTCCCACTGTCCAGGAGACATTGTTCTTTAGTTCCAACTTCTGATGAATTCATATCTTCATAAATAATAAATACGATGATTAGTATAAGAAAAATACGTATTTTTATTAATAATAAGGAACAAATACATGAAAGTGGATATTGAAGCAGTTGAAATAAACTAAGCACATTAATCATTGTGATCTAAACAAACTTATTTTCAACTTCAGCATCATCCATAAAAAAATCTGAAACATCAAGGCTGGGCATGGATGTAGTGGCTTCATTAACAAAGTTTGCTTCAGCATTTTTTCCTTTGTTTTTTATTGAAGCTTGATATAGATCTACCAAATGTTTGGCAGTACGACATGTGCGGCCCCAGTGCCCGTCATGCCACATCTATGGCAAGTATCATTTCCTTTATAGGACGTCTGCCTTGATTTCCAGATGATTGTCCCCAATTTTTATCAGAATGTTTAAAATTATTATTTCTTGGGGAAAATCGGCCTCTTCCACGTCCACGCCCTCGGCCACGGTAATTACCACGTCCTCTCCCACGACCGTTGTAATTACCGCGTCCACCACTATGTATAGCATTTGCTTCTGGTGGATTAGAGCTTTCTATAGCATTTATCTCATGAGTGGCTGAAGACCCCGTAGGTCTAAGATTATGATTTTTCAGCAAAAGATCATTATTTTGTTCAGCCACAAGTAGTACTGAGATTAGCTCAGAGTACTTTTTGAAAGCTCTGAACCTGTATTGTTCTGCCAATATGATATTAGAGGCGTGGAAAGTGGAGAGCGTTTTGTTTATCATTTGCTCTTCTGTGATGGGATGATCACAATATCTTAACAATGATACAATTCTAAACAATGTTGAATTGTAATCACTGACCGTTTTAAAATCCTGGAACCTCAGATTGGTCCAGTCATAATGTGCCTTTGGGAGAAGCACATTTTTGTGATGCCCATATCTTTCATTTAGGCTATCCCATAGTTCTTTTGGATCATCCACAAGTAGATATTCACTTTTTAAACTTTCATGTAAATGATGTCTTAGGAGGACTAAGGCTTTTGCCTTTTCTTGTACAGTCGCAATTTTAACTGATGCGGCTGTTGTAGTTGCATCCCCTTGTTGGGTTGTCACATCTTTAATTGTATGTTCCAGTCCTTGGGCCTTTAAATTCATTTGGGCGTCCACCGTCCATTCTAAAAACTTTTGCCCAGATAGATCTAGTATGTTAAATTGTCTTTTCACTAGATCTCCCATTCTTTTGACTACAAATAGGTAAATATTTGAAATTAGTAATGATGATAAATCACATATATATATTATCTCCCCTTGATTTATATCATTATTATTATAGATAAATAATACAAACAAAAAAAACTAAAATAGCGACAACAATAATGAAGCTAAGCAAAAAAAACAAGAAAATACCAAAAATAGAAACAAAATACAACAAGTGAATAAACAAAAAAAACTTCCTAAAATGCACTTAAAGACAAAAAAATTGATATTCATGTGCATTTTTCGCCATTCTTCCGGGGGAAATTTTTTTTTTTGTCTCCTATTTATGTATTAGGAGATATATCATTAATGCCATGAGGAGGAAAAAGAAACCGGCTATAAGAAATAAGTAGAGTTTTATTTTCCTAAAATCCTCTTCAAAAGAGGAAGATGAGGGTGGAGGACGGTTGTCGTCGGCGTTAAACATGGTGGCCGGAAGGTTGAGGAAGAAGGAAAAAAATTTGTGGGTTTAGAGAAAAAAAATCGGAAGAAGATAAGGGATATGTGGTGAAAATGGGGATGGTAATCCGCTTTTATAGAGGGTTATCCCTAACTGTGCAGTTCATATACAGTTAAAAAATATACAACGCAATAAAATTCTAATATTGACAAATATATATTAGAGCATGCTAGTAAATTGGTAATATAATATATGTAACTATAAATAAAAAAAAAGTAGAAGATTAGAGACAATAATATATAATAATGTTCTGAATGCTTGTTCCCTGCATACATACGACATTATTGCACATATAAGACATAATAATGCTATCTTCACTAGGCCGTCCATATAGGTGGCAATAAAAAAATTAACCTGTCCATATAGGCGGTTTAAGAGCAGATAAAATAAAATAACGTAAATAAAATGTCCTTGCCCTCCATGAAGGTGGCGTTAAAATTATTTGTTTTCTGCGTTAGTAGTATGGTGACGTTTACTACTAGTTTCTTCCTGTTCATCTCTATCTCTTTTATTACTGGGCGGAGGTTGATTTTCAGCTGGTTGTATAGGAGGGTTATTATTGGTGTTGGGAACAGGGGTTTGTGGGTTTTCTCTGGTATGAGTATTTGTACCGTTGTTACGGTTACTGGGTCGGGGCTGTATTACAGTTCCCCTCGCTGGGTTGGTAGTGAATGGCACATTGTTTCGCTCTATCCAAAAATAAATACCCGAGACAGAGACATTGTGTAAAACAATGTTAATCCCGTTACTTTGTTGGTCCATGTTCGGGTAGTAAAAGGGTTGGGCTTGGAGAAAAAAATTTAAACTTAAAAACAAAATGGATGTAAAAATTTTAAAGATACCTTAAAAAAAATTTCCGGTAGAACACTCGTGCTGATAACGTGTTGTGAGAAATAGAGAGAGAAGTTATGCAAATATATCAGAGAGTATTGTATTGCATTGATGTTCGGTGTATTCACAAATGGTAGTATTATAGGCACAAATCTTACTGTGTATTTGCATAAATCAACAATAACGGCAAGAAAAACTTACCATGCATTGAATGCATGGCAGTGGACTTCACTGTGTTCAACAGTGGAATTGGTCATTCCACTGTTTTCACAACAGCTACATGCAATATATTACATTTTATTTGGAAAAAAGCAATAGAAAGTCTTTTCCTAAAACAAATTTAATCTTAAGATTTGGGTTGGTTTCCCCTCAAGAAAATAGAAAAGGACTTGGATTGCCTAATTTGGTAAATCTCTCTCACTTTTTATCAGGTATCACAACCAATAAGTTCATTAAGTTGTAGTCCTCTCGTACGATGGCCCAATTCAACCCATTAATTATTTGATTCGTTATCAACCCACCTGGATCAGCTTAAAAACTAAATATATTTGTCAACAAGTAGTTGGTTCAATCCTTAATGACGACCTCTCCCTTCCGAGTTCCGAGTAGGAATGGCAGTCCAGTCTGAATCCGACCCTAGTCCGCTCCGAAAGAAAAATTCGAGATGACTCTAACAAAAAATAATCTGAATCCGACTCTGTTTTAAAAGTCCGACTCCGAATCGTAGGAGAGTCGGAGTCGGATCTAATAAAATAATCCGACTACGACCTTGGCTTTAAGTCAACTAATCCTTTTTCCTTGTTTATTTTAATGTAGTATTTACGAATAACCTGACTTCGTTTTTAAGCCAATTGTATTATATAAGATTTTCTCATGGAAGAAATGATTGTTAAAAATAATAGTAATATTTAGATTATTTGTACTATATAAGATTTCCATATGATTACTGATTAGATTATTGTATTATAGAAGACTTTTCTATTATAAAATATGGACGGAAAAATAAGTCAGATCAGGATCGGAGTTGGATGTGCGAATTTCAAGTCAGATGTGCGGATTTTAAGTCGGGTCAAATTAAGAGTCGGATGTTCGAATTTTAAGACGGGTCAAAGTCGGATGTCGGAGTCGGACTCGGATTTAAAATCCGACCCGTTACCATCCCTACTTTCGAGTACTTTGAGTAAATTTATACTAAAGGCCTACCTTAGTAGTTAGTAGAAGATATTCCTATCCTTCTTCCCTTAAGATAGCCTCACCTTCTTCTTAAAGAAACCCTCTTACTTACATGTATCTTTCGGAAATTTAATTAAATTACAACTAATTGGACGTAAGCTAAATTTTATGAGTTTGGTGGGATATTTTCTTCAACTTCATTCTATATGAGGATTGAGGAGTCGAGGGTCCATTGGCCACCAGGCCTACAACCCTCCTGTATACTTCTGGTTACTTGAGTGAATTCTAATCAAGTAGAATTTTTCTGTAAAAATTTTAAAAAGTTATTATATGAAAAAAAAAATCACTATATTAAATTAATGACTTTAATCCACAATAATATTATTGTGAACCAGGTCCACGCAAGACTAACTCGGCATAAAGATAAACTTTTACCTTTCTTTTCTAATTTCTTAATGTTAATAAAAAGGAGATGAGACTGGCACTACTTATTCTTTATTTAATGGGGAATATTCAATATCTCCCACCAATTTAACAGATTAACTCCATTCCCCCTATTTTATCTCTGTTCATACCATAATTATCTCTCCCTTCCACCAGAATTTACTATTTCTTCTGCCCCACTCCACGCTCTCTTAACAAACTCTCCCTAATATTTCTCGCGGGAACTCTTTTTATTCCCTCAACAAAAAAAAAAAAAAAAAAAAAAATTCTCCTAGTGTCCCTTTCTTTCAGGACTCCCTGGTCCACTAACTTTCTGAATGTAACATGTATACCATCTACTTACGAAATAATAAAAAACATCTTTAATTCTATACTTTATTTCTCAATGAAATTACAAAAATTATTAAAAAAAAGTCTAATTTTAACATAAAAGTAGAAGTAGTCACTAAATGGATTAAACTAGTCACCGAAAAAAATTAACCTAGTTACTGTTGGGCTAATTTTCTTTTTAATATTGGGCTTACCATTGCCTAATTTTAATTTAAAAGTAGACGGTCTCTTACAAGACAAATTCATGAAATTAACTCATAGATTAATATGGGTTCAAGAGGGCCTAAGAAACTCCTGTACAAGTAGTCTAGGGAAAGATCAATAATTGTTTGTGATATCGTAAAACATAAATCGAAAATTTTCTAAGACCTCGAAGGTCTGACATTTACGGGTCAATACTTGAGAGTAAAGAAGGGCCAGGAGAAATAAGGGAAACTCTACCCCAAATTTCACACTTGCAAAATTCGAACCCAAGACCTCTATGACTAAGATAACAGTCTTGAAGTGACCATGTACTACTTGGTAAAACAAAAATGGACATGCAACATCTTGATTTTAACATCAACATACTCATCCTAGTAATAAACTAGACCCACCAAGGCTTTGAGGCAAGTTTTCCTGAGAATGCATATCTAAATTTAGAGCTGTACTGTAACCACTCAATTATCTGAGATGCTTTCTTGCAGTTCTTAGAATCAAGGCATAGTTGAATAGAGTCCTGGAGCTTCCTATCAACGTTCTCGCCGACCCACTTGAGGAGTTCGTCTGATCCCATGGAAGCTTCTCTGGAAAACCTTTCAAGCATTTTTGGTAGGAACACCTTCGACTTCTTCACTACTATGTTGGTTTGAAGAAATTCCATCTTTGCCTGTTCTAACTCGCTTCTGACATTGGCTGCTGTGTAGACCTTCAGCTGCATGTCAAAACCATAATTTCATACGTGAATCACGTTATCGAGATTTGAGTACACAAATTAAAGCAGATCATAGGCCGCAGGAGGATCTGGTCCATTTTAACCTGGGTCATCGGGCCTGGCCACATTCCAGGCCAAGAAATCTACCCAACTCGAACGAATCAGGCTGAGTGGCTAAAAAAACTGCTCTAAAAATTGAATTTGGCCCTGGACCTGCCAAGCCATAGTTGGGGCTAGAAAATGGTATGGCTTTAATCAGGTCCGCGCAAATTAAATCAGAGCTGACAAGACATGACAACACGACCAAAACCAAAATGGCGCAAACATGAAGCTACTAAGAGAAAATCAAACCAAATTCAATTTGTTCGATTTGTCATGTTATGCAAGTATCCTGCATTTTATATGATTTTGATATATCTTATGACCAACTCGCAATGAAACAAAACATACCACGAACAAGACTTGTTTACCAAATTTCTGGCCCTAGCCCTACTAGATAAACTCCAAGAGAAAGGTATTATATATACTACAAAAACAAAGAGAACAACAAAGGTAAGCTGCATAATAGGAACTCATCTACATTTTTGATTGATATATTCACAACAGCTGACGTTTTTATTATGGGAAAGATTGAGATGAGACTTGTATTAGACGCTTTATACTAAAATCATTCATGTAAGTATTCCATTAGCAAGGAAGCTTACCACTGGATCGGAAAAGGCCCCAGTGCAGAGCGCAAAGGAAACAAGGGGCTGTGAATCAGGAAGACTGATTTTTGAAGAAAGGAGTTGCTTCTCATCTCCAGATTTCTTCCTGAAGGCAGTCGACAGGAAGGTTTCAACCCACTGTACAAGGAAACAAGAAATAGTGAAGGAATGTTTTTAAGCGGAAAAAAGAAACAGTAGTTTTCATAATGAAAATATTCCATCAACTCCTTTGATTCAGTTGTTCAGGAAAATCACTTAGTGATGCGGACAGATAATGTAATTTCTACAAATGTAAGTAAAAAAACATCGAAACAGACATATAAGAGAGTATTCTGCAACCAAAATCAAATCAACCATCGCCGCACATCAAGGAATCTTCTAATTGGTCCAGAAAAATAATTTCTGACAAGTAGTAGTCAAGTATAAGTGAAGCAAAATACGTGACATTCCCAAACAGCTCCTTAACTTGTTAATTGCAGGTATATATATGCAAAGGGGTTATTTCCCACAAGTCGACAGGCTTAAACTTGTAAAGGTGAAGCAAATTATAACAGAGTCAAATGAGCCAGTGGACATCGAAATAAAATAATGAAGAGCCATATCTCAATTCCAAAGAGAATATTCTACATGTTTGAAGTTGAATTTACAAAATTCATATGAATTTTCATTGTAAACAAAGGGTTTCTGCTCGGATAATTGAGCAGAGATATCAGTGCGATAGAATAAAAAATTCAAACAAGTATAATAAAGACATCATAAACATAAATTGTGATTATTTTCAGGGAGAATCACTGTTTTAGAAAGCCAAAGACAAATTAGTGATTCTGTTTGTACTATATTTGTGAAAGCAAAACCAGGAGCAGCAAGTATCAGACCTAGCAGTTTTCCAGGTTCAACTTGCACGCAACAACCGTTAAGCTGTATTACTAAATCAGAATAGCCAGAAGCAGTTACCCCGCCAATTCGAGGTGTACGGAAGCAGAATATTGTGTGTTCTATGGCATTTGCAGTGACAACAATTCCACCAATGTTGTAGGCCGCCTGCACTATACAGAGAAAGCTTTCAATTCACCAGGGTGTATGATGCATAAATTGTGAAAAGCCATATCAGTTCCTAAATGATTAAGCTCGTACTTTTTGATAAAAAAGAACTTTGGCCACCACTTCAAAATCTTGGACATATAAGTCAAAAGGCAATTTTTCTTTAAAACTTGTTTTCTGATCAGAGGACAGAAATCCAATAGCTTCAAAACGTCAGTTGTGGCTTCCGACAATCCGTTTCTGCTACCTTTTTCCTTAATCAAATGTCAGTGTTCTATTCTCAGCTATTAAGGAGTCACCCTTCCCAGCTTCCAAGTTGTTTAGTTTCCCTGATAAAATTTGTTGTTCAAGTCTTTGTTCCTAAACTATCTGGATCCCTTCCAAACAGCAGGATCTTTATTTTTAACCCTTTATAGGAGAATAGCACTGAGAAGTACAGGAAAGGAAAATATATCACTTTGATGTTAGAGTGATACTCCGTGTTTTTTTTTTTTTTTTTTTTATCTTTCTCACTTGGAATTTTATTCTTGACACTATTTATATTTAGAGAGAATCTTCTCAATTTTGTCAATTTATAAGAAAAAAATATAGTCATGTCGGGTCTTGTTTGATTCATCTCATTTAGTACTTTATTAATATTCAATCGTTATAATTTTTGCTAATATATAATGAGAGATATTTAAGTTCAAAGAGGTGCATTGAGAGATGCGCACATGAAAATGTGAATGATAAAAAAAAACAGAGGGAGTATTAATCGTCAAGGGAGAACTGCTACGAGTACCCCACAATTTCCCTTGTCACTAAAGACATTCAAGCACAACTTGGTGCATTAATATTTCAATAAGTAACCATAAAATTGCACTACCTTGTGAAACAGGGCTAGTCTTCTCAGAGAACTATGGGGGATTCCATATGCTAAATATGCCTGCAAAAGAAGAAGATCAAGGAGTTCTTATCTATATATATTAAAAAAAGCTAGCATGCAAGTTATATAACAATTCATGTTGTATCCCTTACATGCATAATGAGAGAATTATGGATGTTGATCCAGAAAGCAATCTGGGCTTCAGCTTCCATGTGGCTCACATTCACCCTTTCTAGTTGCTCAACGAGTGTTCTGCAAGTGGAGAAACAGAGTTGCACACTCTAAAGGTTATCTGTATTTCATAAGGGTAAACTTATCTATGTGCCATGCACCAGAAGAAATTAAGATTTTATATGACCACAACGGATATAGTGATTTAGTACAACTGAAATTTACAGCTATTAATGAATTAGAATCTTTTATTTAAAAAACGAGCAGAGTAACAACTGATCTATCCGTATTCTATATTTTCTTTTTTGTTAAGCAACTGGATTACAGAACACTAAAACTTGTTTGCAGCACACTATGTTTTTTACCACTTGTAGGAGCCATTGTCACCTAATGAAAAAACTTGTTTTAGGATTGAACCTACCTATAGCTGCTGATTGCGTAAGATGCACGAGATATCTGTTTTTTGTCAGTTGGCATTGAGGATATCTCTATCATGGATTTAGAATATTGATTTTTTTGGCTGCCAAGTTGGGGGGCGCGATCAGCACAGGACCTTGAGACAACAGATGATTGATTATTCCGTGATTTTTCAGATTTTGTCGACGATTCACTGCAAAGCCAGCAATAAACTGCGGCCATGCACTTAACCATTTCCTCAGACAACTTGCTAGGGCACTGATGTAGGTAATCCTTTAAAGTTCGCAGACCAGAATTCTTTACTGTGTCTGGTGACTTCCCGCGAACCTGAAACTAAAGAACATTAAAACTAATTAGTACGAATCATAACATGCAAAAGTAGAGAGGGAGGGGGGTTGGAAGCAACTAAAGCAGAGAAAACGACAGCATGTTGAAGAAAGCCACGTCAGTGGCAGATGGAAAAGAGTTTATAACTAATTCACTCCAGCTTGTTGGTCCAATGTCATCATCACAACAGGACGGCAAGGACAGATCTAGGGGTCAGTGCTCCCCACCTCCAACCATGAGGGAAAGAAATCCCACGCACTTGGTTAATACAACAACAAAAACAACCCGCGCAAGAGCATCCTGCTATAGTGTCTGGCCATAATCATCAGATATACAACGGCTCATGTTGCCTAGACTATGAAACCAGCAGATGGGCAAGTGTTATACTTCCTTTTTTTGGCAAGTGTTATACTTCCTTTTTTTAGGCTTCCATCGTTTCCCACTTTTGGCAATTCCCTATTACTTGCATTGTTTCTGTTTTTGGCAATATATTCTCTCTTTCTCTCTCCTTCTACACGGGTTTCTTTTTTTCTCTCTCCTCGCCTTGGTCCTTGTGCAAACACAAATGATGCAAGTAAAAAAAACCCGGAGGAAGTACGATGTTTATCTCTCCAAAACTACCTATGTTCGAGACACAACTGAAAGAGAAGAGAAGCGAGGGAAGGGGGTATACGAAAAAGGCAGAAGTCACATGTCTTTCTAATGGCCTCAAAATGGAAATAGAAATTGGTCATCAAATTCTATGTACTGAAGGGGAGCCTAGCATTTGATTGAAACTACCAGACTTTCGCTGCAAAAGTGTGACATCATCACAATCAAGCACCTTTACTGAGAAGCAATGCTGGGGCATCATAGTTCCTTTGATCATCTTGTATAATCAGACAAGCTACATCCTTGTCTTGACCAAGAGAAGATTTGGTACAAAGTTACGAACTTTAAATGAAAATTATTCTTCGTTCTTATGAAAATCAGCAATAATTCCCTACTTCATGACTAAGCTAAGAATCCCATGAAACCGGTTATCTTATAAATAAAAGAAGGAAAAGTGTCTGGCAAATTACCTTCGTCTGGTTAGAACAAGGCTTCTCAAAATGTATATCTACTTTTCCCGTGCATAACGGGGAATGTCTAAGCTTGCCGTCTTTCTTCGCAGAAGTGCTTTTTAAAGAAAGAGCTCGCAGAGGAAACTTCTTCGAGGAACAAAAAGCGCTTGAAATTATGCTAGGATGTTTCCTTGCCTTGTTTTTTTTATGAGCAGGGGAACTCATGCCAGAGGTTTGCACAGATGACGGCTGACTGACACACTGTTCAAAGATGTTCCTGTAGAGAGAAAGTACATGCTGCTCTCTATTGGCAACTTCTTCTTCAAGTAGCTCAATCTCGGCAATCAGCTCTTTCGTCTGAGACAATATAACAGCATTAGAGCCAGTTACTAATATCAAGAAGCCAAAAGGATAAAAGTAGCAATTAACTTAACTTCCATCTTGATCTAAAGGAAATCCAACTAAGTGCTAGAAAGCAAGAGGACTCAAGCTCCTAAGTCAAATATGCCCCTAGTAGGTCAATCATAAAGCAACCAAATTCTTCATTTTCTTCACATGTCCATGTTTTATTTAAGTTATCGAATTCCTATATGTAAGATATGTTTTGTCCTTAGGTATTGATATTAGTTCCAAGAAACATTTTCATTGGTGTAGGTCACTAACTAGTAACTACTAATTGGTTCGAAATCCTGATTACCTGAGAGGCAAAATGCCTATGACCTGGAGACAAAGCGCTAGAAGCCCGACCAATCGCTTTCTCAAGCATATTGCGCATTGACTTCTCTTGCTGTAAACGTGATTGAAGTAGATATACCTGCAATCAGCAACACACGGTAAGGGAATATGCTAGACACATAATATAGTAAACCTGTGGGATGCGGCTAGTTGATCTCCCCATTTCATAAGTAATACTAATTCAAGCATATGTGGCCCTTGCCCAAGCCACAGACTCATGAATTGAACCAGTTCAGAGCAAGAAGCAAGATATACTACTCGCTAAGACATACTTCCTTTAAGTGTGCAAACAGATCCTCTATAGAACAAAATTTAGAAGAAAAAATTATCCAACATAGTAACTTACATCCTTTTCCAAAGAGGAGCGGTGATTTGATGAGCTTGTACTTGAATCGATGTTAAGAGGGGTTTGAGAGCCATAGGTCCTCGTGGAATATGGTGAGTCCTATGAACAACAGAAGCACATAAAAGCGTGCAAAATTCGTCAAAAGCGATGCACATCCTTCAATTGCATGCACAAAGCAAGCTTCAAAAATACAAAATCTTATTACAGACGCTTTCAACTACCTTATATTCCAAACAGAATAGAATTAAGCTCTAATCAAACTGGCTATTAGGGATATGTGATCTTACAAGAGAGACGTTTTGATTGCAGCCGATCAGATAAGGAACTCCAATTTTTGAGATATCGCCATTCCTGTCTGAAGCACTGAAGAGAGGAAAGATCAAAACATTTAGACAGTAATATACACATCCCATTACGGTGCCGGGTACAATGATAAATTACATTTAATTTTCTTCTCAGTTGGAGTACTAAATAATTGGCATCCAAATCTGCATAACCTACATAATATATCAAAGAGCTTTTTCTTGAAAAATTCCCCTTTTTCACACCCAAATATAAAAGGCCACCCATTGACTACCCTTGCAGGATCACCATATACCATAACTTGCAAGCTTAAAAAATTACCAATATGTAAGAAATAAAGCACCCTTACTGACATTCCTCAAAATTTAAAACTAATGATAGGTTAGCGAAAGTTAATATTTTTCAATGCCAAACAATGTCGACAATCTCTATTCCGAAAAAATTCCTAGCAGCTATGAAGGGAAGTTTATCACTCCAATTTGTGGAATGCAAACATATTAGTGTACTTGACCTCCCTAGTAGTAGAGACCAGAATGGGTACAGGGTACGAAAACGCTATTCGCTAATAAGATTTGTAAAATTAGCCCAAAAGTATACTACTTGCATGTACCATTTCGCCTTTATCATACTATGTAGGTAAGACTTGTAGACACTCGCACTAAACCACAAATACAACATAGTTATGTTCCTAGCACATGAATATTTAACTAATTAGATAACAAATGGTGATTCAACAACCCATTTGAATTATATAACCAAATAAAGCTAACTTATAAATAAACACAAATTTGAGCATATAAGCAATGTTGTCACCTCCTTGAGCGCCTATGGAGGGTAGAAACCCCATTCTCTCTCATCCCATCAATACTTTTATCTTCACCTATACTCAAACCCTCCATTTAAAAACTCCAATTTTGATTTTTTTTTTCTGGGTTTCCCCTCAATTACTCAAACTTGTACCCAAAAAACCTCCTTTCTTCGTTTTTCCTACTGCTAAAATATGTAAAAATAGGTGCACTAAAATAGAATCAATTGATTGTACTCCAACTAACAAATTGAAGTAGGAGTTAGGGTAGTAAATGTGAAAGGACAATTGATAAAGACGACTCAATCAGTTAGCACATGAATTTCATTTTATTTTTTGAGGTAATTCATAATTTTTTTTTTTAAAAAAATACTGTACATTTTTCTGATAGTTGAATGATCAAAGTTTGTAGCAAACCCAGTAAGTAGATAACACTGATTACCCCTAAAAAGTGGGACAAAAGGGCAAAATTGAGCGAAGTAGAACTGCAAAGAAATGAAATTAAATTGAATGTGGGTAAGCTATGTGACGTTGGGAGAAATAAATGAGAGAAGAAGCAATAAATTTTCACCTGCAACTGCGTGAAACTGCGGCTTTCTCTCTCTTCTTTTTGCCCTGTGAAATCCGCAAACTGTAATAAGGAGATGGTTAGATGAAGATGGTTGGGTGTGTCACTGCGTCATGCGTGGATGAGGATCTCGCCAGAGGCGGGTATTTTTTGGGGATGAGGTGTGAGCAGGGTGATGACCCACCTGATTTGTTCGTGAACGGTTCGATCCTGGCTTGGTCAAAGCTCGGTTTGTTGTAAGCTTAACTCGAGTTCGCATTCAGCTTCGAGCTGAGTTGAGTTATTACAAACTCGTGAATAGACTCGATCACTTTTTTGTATATAGAAATAATGTATTATGTATGTATATATAAATATTTTTTTATCATATACTATTACATGATAATAATTTAATAGTTTTATTGTCAAAGAATAAACTCAAAAAACAAAGATATTCAAAAAATGAATATAAAAGAGGCGAGTAAAGTAAAGATATTAATAGGTCTAACTTGTTCGTGAACAACTCGATAACGGTTCGGTCAACGCTTGGTCACAACTCAACTCGAGTTCGAAAAAACATAAATGAACATACTAGCCGAACTAACGAGAGTGTAGGCTCGGCTTGACCAATACACTAGTGAAAAAATGAAGAAGGGCTGCGCTGAAAAAGGCATGTAGGGCTGCGCTTTTTGACAACAGCCCTTTCAATAGCAGCCCTTCACTTTTTAAGTAGGGCTGCGCTAGACAAGCGCAGCCCTTCACAAGGAAGGGTTGCGCTTTTTAGGTAAAAGCGCAGCCCTTCCTACCAAAAAAAATAAAAATAATAAAAAAAAATTTCGACATTTTTTTTACTATTGATCTCACATTTTCTGAATTTTAACATTTGCATTAAACTTTAAAGTAAACCATCCAAATCCAAAAGAGAAGAAATTATAGATCTACAATGCAACTTAAACCCAAATATACAAAAGAGAAGAAATTATAGATCTACAATGCAACTTAAATCCAAATATATAGAAGAGAAGAAATTATAGATCTACAATGCAACTAAACCCAAAACAAACAAAAAAGAACGAAACGAAAAGGAACAAAAACTAATATACAGAAGAGAAGAAATTATAGATTTGAAAATACAAGAACATTAATCAAAACAAAGATTAACAAATTATAGATCTGAAAATACAAGAACTACCTCCAAACATTAACCTAATAATGTTTAAATACATAAAACAAAATCCTAATACATAATTAAGGAAAAAAAATTCGAAAATACTTAAAATGCCTATTTGGAGCCTTAAACGAACTCGGATGGCTTAAAAAGCCTAAACGTCACGACATAGCGGTGAGTTTGACTCATTAGGCCGTTGCGCTTCCGAAAAGGTATCACAATAGGCAATCGGACTCCGTTGGCATGATTAGTGCAAATCATTTCAGGGTTTTTGTCGCAACGTTTCTGGGAGTTTTTTAGAGAGAAGAGAGGATGAGAGAGAAGGAGGAAAGGAAGGAGGGACGTGAGAGAAGGATGAGAAGGGATGAGGGACGTGAGAGAGGAGAGAGAATGAGGGATAATATATTTGACGAAGCTCGCTTAATATTTGAAGCCCGCGAACTTTTTTATTTCAAATTTTTGTAAGAAGGGCTGCGCTTTTGAACTACATAGCAGAAGGGTTGCGCTTTTTAAAAAAGCGCATCCCTTCACTAGTAGGGCTGCGCTTTTAGGAAAAGCGCAGCCCTTCCTGCGCAGTCTTTTTTTTTCCCCCTAGTGATAAGCGCACCTAGATGTGAGCAGTGAAAGGAATTTTTCCGTAAAAAGGGTACGTCACGTGGCAATGTAAACCTCTTACAAATTCAAATATATAGGAGGGTTTTGAAAAAAATTAAATAATAAAAATAGTGTGTAATTATTTAATTGGTTAATAGGTACTTGATTGCACAATACCGCCTCCTTTCTTTTTGTGGTTGCAACGTTTCTTAATTTGAAGTTTCATATTAATTGCAAACATTTTATTATTTGGTAATATCTTCTCTCTATCTCTTTACTATCACACGGGTCCTACTCTTTTTTTTATCTATCTCTACCTTTTTCCTTTGCACATGACTTTGTTAGAAAATGTATCAATACGGTATGTTGCAAACTTGCAATAATAACAGAATGGATCTGCTCCATATATGTAACACTTGCATTTTTTAGAGTCAAACTTTACAAAAAAATTTCCACGAATCTCCATTAATATAGTCATGTCAAATCTTGTTATATCCATGTATGTGCAATGTAGCTTCAAAATATAATTTTTTGATAATTTTAATATACGTAATCAAACTTATTTATAGTCACAGTTGTGCATTAGATACCGTGAAAACTCAATTGTTGCATTCTTTATGGAGCACATCATGTAGGATGTAAGATGCATAGAAACTTCTTGAAGCATATGCATGGGAAAGCAAACAAGCTAGTGAAAGCCAACACGATGTGTTGTTTAGGATCTACTATATAGAATTCTCTAGGGCTAGGGGTACAAAAAATCAGGGTTAGACCTGAATTTTGACTAGATCAGACCGAAAATTCAGGTCCAGTCCTCGGTCTGGGAGAAAAAGCGATTCCGGAATTTCAAACCCAACCGAAAAGCCAGAATTATATTAGTTTTTTAGAAAAAAAATATCTTTTATTCTACTTACTTTCTCTTCCCCAAATTCAAAATACAACGGTTAAATCATTTAT
The DNA here is from genome assembly GCF_026745355.1 of Beta vulgaris subsp. vulgaris. Classification (NCBI taxonomy): domain Eukaryota; kingdom Viridiplantae; phylum Streptophyta; class Magnoliopsida; order Caryophyllales; family Amaranthaceae; genus Beta; species Beta vulgaris. The sequence continues at coordinate 10,172,684 of NC_079206.1, forward strand.
CTAACTCCTTATCTACTCGTCTCCTTCCTTTAAGAAGTCCAAACATATCCAAGAAGATTAAAATCGAAAAACAAGTACGAAAATAAGTTTTACATGCCTAATTTCTTTTTTTCACGAAATAGGACCAAAAATGTTCGAACTTTGATTAAATTTGATTTTTCAGTCCAGTTCACGACCGGACCTGAAAAATTCGGTTCGATCTCCGATCCAAAAAAAAATTGGAAAAATCAATCCACATGTCCAGTCGGTTCCATTCTGGACCTGTGCACACTCCTAGGCGCTATCTAGCGCATGGCTATGCCATATGAGGGTTACTAATTTTTGTAAAATAAAGGTTCCTTCATTGATATATGAATTATCTTAAATCTTAATGCACCAACAATTTTTATTTGAGAATTCAATGACCAACCAGTTTAGTATTAAAAAACAGTTAATACTAAAAAGTCAGTACACATGTGTCGAACTCAAGGAAATTAAGCATCATAAATTAGATTAAAAAAAGGTAATCAAACAAGGCTTGAAGATTGGATTGAATTATAAAGAAGCATACTTCCTTTAACAACTTGAATGAATGTCTTGAACAGCACATTATTGGTGTTAAACTAGGCTAGACTAAATAAAAAAGTACATAGCTAATTCTACAAGGAGCTAAGAAATTGGAAAAAGAAAATTGCTATCTAGATCTACTACTGAAAAATTAGTCCATTATAATTTGAATTGGAGTGAGAACTTTTGAAGTCAATCTTATAAGTTACAAGAGTCTAACATGTTTGTCAATAGCCTCAAGAGTAGCTCTTTGAATTATAAAATTTGTCGAAACCACTATTTAACATCTATACATCAATTCTTATATACGGTCGGTCACACCGAAAATTTCGCGTGTGGCCGGCCCAGTCCAATTTGAAATAATAAGCCCAACAAACAGTAACACGCGCCTTTCACTGTTACTAGAATCACCGCTAATACAAACCTGCCTCTCACACAAAGTCCACGTGTAATAGCCCTGTTTTTAAGAGCATTTAATTAAAAGCTGATTATAATTATTGAGTTAATTATGTTCCAAAAATCTTATTTTATTTGAGTTGTGGAGTATTATTTCTATATTGTCTTGTTATAATGTATTTATTTATTTAATTTTATGAGATTATTATTATTTTTTATTTTGGTTTGTGCAATTAGTTGAGCGGTGTTTCGCAAATTAGAGAACCAAAGTCATTTCTTTTTCTTTTTGTTGTCGGTTAGATATGCTTGCCCAAATATTTTCTTTGTCGCTTTAGTTAAACAAAGCCCAAACCCTTTAAACCTTCTCTCTCTCTCTCTCCCGTGTCCTTTGTTCTTCCTAATCTCCCAAAGCTGAAAACCTGAAACCCCAACCCCAATATTTTCTCTCTCTCGTGTCGTACTCGGTGCTCCACCGACGAACAGACGGCCGGACCTATGCTGTTGTCGCGCTGCCGGTGCTCGTCGGGGTTCACCTGTTGTCGCGTCTTTCCTTTGCCGGATTTTCCCCTTCTTGACGCCGTTGATGTCTCGTTTCTCTCTCCTCCTCTGTTTGGTCGTTGTTGTTGTTTTTAGCGGTGCTGCTGCTGCTGCCTTGTGGCGTCGTTGGCACCACCGTGGGCGTCCATCACCTTGCTGTTGGTGGTGCTCGTTGTCGCCGCTGATGGAGCCCAGTCCCTCCCTTTGTTGTGGTCTCCCCTGCTTCAAGAGTAGAGGTAATGACTACCTTTTTCTTTGTCCTTGAAATTATGGTTTTAAGTTTTGTTTAAGCCCAAGTTGTTATTATTGTTGTTTGTTGTTGTTGTTATTGGGCTGTTGTTGTTAGTTATTGTTGTTATTGTTGTTGCGGTGCTGTTGTTATTGTTGTCGTTGTTGTGGAGTTGTGTGGTGGTTATGGTGAAGTGTTGAATTGTTGTAGGTTGTGTTGTTGTTAGTAGTATTACTGTTGTTATTCTCAAAAGGAGGGTTGTTGGTTTCTTATTTGCTTAATGAAGTTTGTTAGATTGATTTATGGTTGATTTGATTTCTAGCTTACGATACTAGCCTAAGTATATTTTATCAGTTTCGTAGTTTTAAGAGAAGTTAAGAATTGTTGTTATTTTATAGGAAATCAGAGTTAGCCTATAAGGGTTGTAGTTGTTTCATGAAATAGGTTTAGAAAGTATAGACAAGTCAATACCCTTATTCGAATTATAGGGAGAATGGTTGTTAATACTTATTATTATTATGAGGTTATTATTGGAGGATGATTTTGGAATGAAGAACCATTCGGGATTATGAAGGAGATTATGTTGGTGGAATCTGAATTGCTTTAAGGTAACTTTTATGTTCAGTAAAATCATTTACTCATACCCATGTGTGTGTGGATCTTTATTCTGTTTTTGATACTTAAGTTCGTACTATGGCCATAGTTATGAATGTGATGCTATGAGTTGATTCTGGAAAATATTATTTGATGAATATGAATACGAAAACTGTTTTGCTGGCTTAATTTATGAACTGAAAATAGAAAGTGGGCAAGGTATGGGTGGAGGATGGTTACTTTTTGACCTGATACGGTCGGCTACGCTCCATAACGAACCTTGGGGGTAGTATTGCTGGGCTCCATAACGAACCTTGGAGGCAGTGTTTGTTCTTTGTCCAAAGCCTGTACTTGCCACTGATTGTTTAAGAGAATGAGCTATGCCAGCGTTGTAATGAAATGAAAATGATTTGAGAAAATAAAATTTATAACGGGCTGAAGTAAAGGTTACGAGTTTTCCACTCATTTTGGAATTGTATTTGTTTTGTATTTTCTTCTCTGAATTTGCAGGTTTGGTATCAAGAGCTCCAGAATGGAAGTGAAGCAAGATTATGATGTCGACATAGATTTAGGATTGAGTTTGTATATAGATAGCTGATTTGAAAATAGTTATTTATGTTTCGTTGTATATGATATTTGAGAATATTATTGGAGATATTGGTGTATTTAAGGATATTTTTCCGCTGCGAAGTAATTTATTTGAGAGTTAATTCTTGTTTATGGATGTTGAGTGTGTTTCGCTAGCAGCTCGGAAGAGCGGGCTGTTACACCACGCCATGGCTACTCCCTTTTCTCTCTCACGTGCTACAATTTCACTCTTTTCTCCTTATTCATCTTCATCTTCAACTTCTCTCCTTCAATCACTTTCGAAGCTTCAACAATGGCGACGTTGTAGAACTCTGTCGATGATGCACCTCTTACTGTTTTCGAAGCTTCAACAATGGCGAACTCCGCATAACTCTCACTCGTTTCTCCCTTGGAATTTGTATTCGCAGGTTTTAAGAAAGCATATGTGTTTTCTTAGCAATAATGAGTAACCTCATTTAATTTTATGAGTTACCCCAGAGGTTCACAAAAGTAACTGCATTTATTCAAACGAGTAACTTCATTCATTTATAAAAATAAACTGATTAGTAACTTCATTTATTGAAATGAGTAACCTCATTTGTTCACAAAAGTAACCTCGTTTTTTCACATGATTAACCTCGTTAGTTCACAATATTAACCTTATTTAATCATACGATGCTCCTATTTGATCAAGTAACCCCAATTGTTCACAAAAGTAACCACATTTTATTATATGAGTAATCCTATTTCTATCATATGAGTAACCTAATTAATTCATACTAGTAATGTCATTTAATCTATGAGTAGCCTCATTTAATCTTATGAGTAACCCAATTAATTCATACTAGTAACCTCATTAATTTATACAAGTAACTTCAATTAATCATACGAGTAAACTCATTTATTTATACAAGTAACTTCAATCAATCATACGAGTAACTTCAATTAATCATACGAGTAACTTCATTTAATCATACGAGTAACCCCAAAGGTTCACAAAAGTAACTGCATTTGCTTATAGGAGTAACCACATTTTTTTATAGGAGTGACACCCTTTTATTGTTAAAAGTAACCACATAATCATACAAGTAACTCCATTTGGTCATAAGAGTAACTCCATCTGTTCATAAGAGTAACTTCATTTTGTTCATAAGTGTTTGTGCATAAGGGTCAACTTCAAAAGGTCATATATCACAATACACTTAATATTTTGGGAAGATTGAAGTTGGAGATGAAAATTTGACTCGATAAATTTCCAACGCCTGGTCAAAATCTCGATTCCGATGAAAAACGAGGGAGATATGATCATTTGAAAATAAGCTGACGGGCTGACAGGCTGTAGCACGCGCGGACCCCTGTAACTTCGCGTGTGGTTGGCCACGCGCAAGACGCGTTGAAAGTCTACATGTCGAGTGGCAGTCTTCCTCATCCAATGTATTTCACTCCACTTCATTCGGATAACTCAAAAATAACAAACACGGTGATTAGAATCTCAAACCTTAAACTTAAGTTTAAACATTGTCAGCTTACCCGTTGATCCATTATTTTGCATATTTTACACTTAAGTTTGTGCCCCGATACATTTTTCATTTCTATTGGTTATAGAATTTTAATAGAATGATTTGAATGGACCTTAGTTACATCAAACTTGAATTTAAATGGGTAACGCTACATCTATCCAGTGGGTAGTTAACCCACTAGACATAGAGTATTAAAAAACTATTAAAATTAATGAGTTGGATCTCACTATTTATTATTTTCTATTAGTAGTGGGTTATTGACCCACTGGGTAGATAAAGTTTTTTCCAATTTAAACTAGAGTTGGTTTATGTATGCGGAGTTGGGGTCCACTCCATTTTCTAAAATAAATGGATGGTCAATTTCCTAAATAATTGGTTGGAAATATTTAGAGCCGAATAAATAGGGAGTTTTTGGAATTTTTTTTTACGAGTTTAGATGTCATAATCTTAAGATATATAGGAAATGGATAAAAAGATATGTTGAGGATCCTAAGATATTTATTTACGATGTCACTAGAAACAATTAGAGAGAAAATAGAACAAAATATGAAAGGAAAGTACTCCATTTTCTTTTGTTGTTCATATATTTCCCATTGAGAAATTTCAATATGTTGTTCCTATTTTCAATCTTTCCATAAATAATACTCTCCGTCCCATAATATAGTGCTTATTTCTTTTTTACACGGTCTCCAATTAGACGTAACTTTGACCTTCAATATCTTCAATTTCGTATTAATAAAAAATATAAAAAGTTGATATTATGAAACTACACATTGAGACGAATCTAACAAGATCCCACATGAATATATATTTTTATATATACAAATTAGAATATTCGGTCAGAGATTTTAAAGTTTGACCCACCAAAAATGAAGTATCACTAGGGGAAAAAACAGAAAGGGTTGCGCTTTTTAAAAAAGTGCAGCCCTTCACTTAGTAGGGCTGCGCTTTTAGGAAAAGCGCAGCCCTTCTGTAGGTAAGAAGGGCTGCGCTTTCCCTAAAAGCGCAGCCCTACTAAGTGAAGGGCTGCGCTTTTTAAAAAAGCGCAGCCCTTCTGCTATGTAGGGTTGCACTTTTGAAGAAAAGCGCAACCCTTCTTACAAAAATTTGAAATAAAAAAGTTCGCGGGCTTCAAATATTAAGCGGGCTTCAAATATTAAGCGGGCTTCGTCAAATATATTATCCCTCATTCTATCTCCTCTCTCACGTCCCTCATTATTCCTTTTCCTCCTTCTCTCACGTCCCTCCTCCCTCTCCTCCTTCTCTCTCATCCTCTCTTCTCTCTCAAGAACTCCCAGAAACGTTGCGACAAAAACTCTGAAATGATTTGCACTAATCATGCCGACGGAGTCCGATTGCCTATTGTGATATCTTTTCGGAAGCGGAACGGGCCAACGAGTCAAACTCACCGCTATGCTATGACGTTTAGGCTTTTTAAGCCATCCGAGTTCGTTTAAGCCTCCAAATAGGCATTTTAAGTTTTTCCGATTTTTTTTTCCTTAATTATGTATTAGGGTTTTGTTTTATAAACATTATTAGGTTAATGTTTGGAGGTAGTTCTTGTATTTTCAGATCTATAATGTTCTTGTATACTTCTCTTTGTTTTGATTAATGTTCTTGTATACTTCTCTTTGTTTTGATTAATTGTTCTTGTATACTTCTCTTGTTTTTGATTAATGTTCTTATATTTTCATCTTTGTTTTGATTAATGTTCTTGTATTTCCAGATCAATAATTTATTCTCTTTTGTATATTAGTTTTTGTTCCTTTATTTTTTTCATTTTCGTTTCGTTCTTTTTTTTGGTTTTGGGTTTAGTATTTTCATTTTTGTTTCGTTTCTCTTCTCTTCTGTTTAATTTCTGAAAATGTGAGATTATGAGTAAAAAAATGTCAAATTTTTATTTTTTTTTATTTTTTTTTTGGTAGGAAGAGCTGCGCTTTTTAGGTAAAAGCGCAGCCCTACTTAAAAAAGTGAAGGGCTGCTGTCAAAAAGCGCAGCCCTACATGCCTTTTTCAGCGCAGCCCTTCTTCATTTTTCCACTAGTGTATGCACTATATTATGGGACGGGAGGAGTATAATTATTTATGAATTAAATTTTCCATTAGTTTTATGTTGCAATAAATCTATTCACACTATTTATTAATCATTGTTTACCTTTTAACCCCTCAAACTTTTGCCTAAGTTGTTGTATAACATAGAGTACTCCCTCCGTCCCAATTTAGTTGCTACTACATTTTGACTGTAGGCACTATTCACGTCATAACTTTGACTATCTTTTACTCCATATACATAAGAAAAAGCATATATAGTCACGTTGATCTTGTTTGATTCGTCCCAATTTGTATTTTCAAAATATATAATTTTTGTAATTTTTTCATATATGTAACTCAAGATATTGTTGTTTGAAGTTGCATCTCGTAAACTGTGATAAAGCAAATGTAGCAACTAAATTGGAACAAAGGGAGTAACTCAAAGAGCAATAAATGAGTTCACACTAGTTTGCAATTACTTTACTCTTTTACCCCTCAAACTTTGTATCTTTGATGGTCTAACATAGAGTTAAGTACACAGGAGGGTACTGAACTTTGAGAAAAGTTTCAGTTAAGGTACTAAACTTTCAAAAGTTCCAGTTAAGGTACTCAAATTGGATGTCTGTTAACTTAAGGTACTAAACTTTGGTTTGTACCGTTATCAGCCCCAAAAATAAAAGAAAAATATGACATGGCATTAATTAAACAGAAAAAGGTGACATGACATTAATTATAAAAATTCCAAACTCTTTTCTCTCTCCTCTAATTCCTCCGTTTCACCACTGCGATGGCTGACCATAACACCCCATCCAGCAGCTTTTGAGTCCAAGGCAGCTTGAATGGATTCAGTTACAGTACCAATTTGGTTAACCTGAAACTCATCATAAAATGAAGATCGTCGAGATTTCACCATGAGTACCAGGAGTGTCTATTGTAGGTGAAGAATAGTAAGATTCATTGGTTTTACAAGGATGCCAGAGAATCCCCAATGTCTTTTCAAAAAAAAAAAAGAGAATCCCCAATGTTCTCTAATTCAATGTCCCCCCTATTTGATGAACAAGTAAAAAGTTCATTTCTACCTGAAGACTAGCAAGCAAATTCTCTAAAATCTTTTTTCTTAGCTTATAATTTGTAACTACGCAATAATCAAGCACAAAAAAGACTCAAGTGCAAGGAGAACTTATGCTAATCAATAAAATATTCTTCGCATTCTTGCAGATCAAAAGTACGATAAATCAAGATGCTTTCACTTGTTTGAATAAAGGTCTTCTACGCTAACTCATTGGGCATATGCAAAGTTAAATGCACACATAGATTTCGCGCACAATGGTGAATTTCGTTTTGTTTATCCTCCATTATCTATTTTGATGTCTAAACCGTGAATTTAATATTTGACAAATAGACATGAGATGCCACAAGAAATATGCCATTATTCCACACTCATTTTAATATGAACCTGGATACTACAAAAGCTTCTGTTCTAGTTTATACATTGCTGGTAAGAAATCTTAATGAGCGTGCATGCTTATTGCTAGATAGAATGCAGCATGGTTGTCAAGCAGACAATGACAGGCACAAGCTAATGATTTTGCCCTACTTTGAAGCAAATTTTCTGAAACATAAAGAGTATAAATTGTTTTAGAATAATAAAAAAATATATCAGCAAGCAATTATGAGGAAATACCCAGGAAATTGAAGCAAATAGAACAATGGGAGATAAATGAATGAATGAATCTAAAATTTTAAGAAGATCAGAGTAAGTTAATCTGTGATGGTTTCAGAACAAATAATTAATGAAGTTTGCCTTGAAATTCTAAAAACAAAATACTAGTATAAATCTGCCTTGATAATGGTAAATCTGAGTAGAAAAAAGTTCTCAAATAGTCAAAGAAAATATTTATAATTCCACAACAACTCAAACTTTTTTTCTAAAAGAATGGAAGAATAATAGCAAAAAAAAATTCAAGCAAACCTTAGGAATAATGCGTGCTGAAATTTAGAGCAACACTTTTCTAATAATCATATGAGAAACTTAAGAAAAGAAAAAGTAGCAAAAAGTAAAAAGAGGGTGAGGAATCAGAGGAGAGAGAAAAGAGAGTGAGGAATCAGAGGAGAGAGAAAAGAGTGTGGAATTTTATAATTAATGTCATGTCACATTTTTTTTTTAATTAATGCCATGTCACATTTTTCTTTTATTTTTGGGGCTGATAACGGTACAAACCAAAGTTTAGTACCTTAAGTTAACAGACATCCATTTTGAGTACCCTAACTGGAACTTTTGAAAGTTCAGTACCTTAACTGAAACTTTTTTCAAAGTTCAGTACCCTCCTGCGTACTTAACTCGTCTAACATAGAATAACTCAAAAGTGTAAGAATCTTTATTTTTAGTTGATTTAATATTATTTAAAATAGTGGGATCTTGGCTATTTTTTGAGTTGCGTTGATTTCTTCTCCGATTTCAAAGAGGAACAACAATAGAGAACGGATGGAGTGTTATTTTTAATAAGTGGACCCAACTCAAATAAGAAAATTGAAAACATATCTAATACAAAATAAAAGGAAAAATGGAAAATGTATACTCGGGAAGTGGAAGGAAGGAAGTATTGTTGAATTTGAGGATTTAGAGAAGAAGGAAGGAGGATCAAACTAGGTTTGCCATTGTAGGATAGGAGATAGGCTGGAGAGTCAAAGAGACAAAATAAGAAATTACATTTTTTTTATAATTTAAGAAATTACATGTTTATTATTGATAATTGTTAATAAAAATCATTACAACACTAATCTATTTATACTATTAATTACTTCAACTAACAATATCTAAAAACTATATCTAATGACTAAACTTCAATACTCTTTTTTTTCCTATAAAATAAAATATACAAACAACTATGACTTGATGCGCAGGAAAGAAATGAGTAGCGTGCAACTACTTCAAATAGCTAGAGAGATTTGGATTTCGGTAGGAAGAGGTATACCGGATCTAAATTTATAATTTATATCTCGCATTTGGCTTATTTTGAAATGTAATCCGTACTTGATTCAAATATATGTCATTAAATAATTCGAAGCCTATAGCCCGACACAAAAACTAGTCCTAAAAACCCTGAACATCACATCAACAATGTATAAACTATAATATACACACGTTCACATAACTACAGTCTACATACATACAATTTTTTTTTAATGACGGGCAGACTAAACACATACTAATAAGATAAACATAATTTCCTGAGCAGCTATTGGCCACGTATATATAATTCTTGGAGATAAACCACTCCACCGTAATGATGAGATTCTTCATCATCATCTTTAATTGCTACTGACCAAGTCCACAACAATTTACAAGTTAATTTAAGACTATGGATAAGAGTTACAACTTTATCATACTTAAAATATAGCAGCATACTTTGGTGATGAGTGATGACATGGATATTCCAACGGATCAACGTAAGTTATGTACATCAAAAGTTCATAGAATTAATATTCTACATTTCTACTTTTATATTATATAGTAATTTATGTCCATTAATATTAGGTAAGCTTGCTAAATTAAGGAGAAAATATGTATTATGTTCTTCATAATGCTCGTATAATCAATTAAAAGGACGGTAGGCCGGCTACTAATCAAAGAGTGACAGGTCATTTAGTGGGTCCATTGGCCGGTGCCACATGGCTTGAAGGTTGTATATAAACACTGGAATTTCATTCATTGTAGATCATCATATAATTAGTTTGAGCTAATTAACAACTTAACTAAACAATTCGTTCAAAATACTATTAGAGAGCTTTTGTTGAGTTGTTGAGTTGAGTAAAAATGGTGAAGTTGACATTTGGAGACTTTGGTGACTCTTTTAGCATGGCTTCAATTAGGGCTTATTTAGCCGAATTTATTGCCACCCTACTCTTTGTGTTTGCAGGAGTGGGATCTGCAATAGCTTTCAGTAAGTATAATTTCATTTCATTTATGCAATATGCTTCCATATTCATTACTATTTATATTCTATATAAATATATTAAAAGGCGTTTCGTGTTCTTTTTAATAGTGTTTTACTTCATATAATTCCTTTACACTAAAAAAAAAATTAGAAATTACATAGTGTATGTTTTGATCTTGTGATCTAAAGTTCATAAATTAATTAAAGTTTTTACCACTAGATCAATGGTTTTTAGTGTTATTTTTTTAAGTACAATATTAATAAATGAAATTTTTTCTTACTCGAGGAATATATGTAACCTGCTAAATAATGAATCGTTTACTGAATACTATTGTCCTTACAAATTGTAGCTTACTTTTTGTTAGGTAGGATTATAAAGTCCACAAAATGCATGGTTAGGTAATATCCGTAATAACTAATAAGTATAACCCAACACTAGTTAATAAACCCAACAATTTACTATTGATGTTTAGTGAATCACTTAGCCAGGCCATCAAGGCTAGGTTTGACTTTTTTTTAAGATATTCCTATTATTAAGAAGTTTTACTTTTTAGTTTCAAATTTGTCTAAGATATAGACTTCTAAAAACTTTTTTAAACAATAATAAATATTCATGGATCAAGCAAGGCTTGACTTAGTGGTAAAGATTTGGTCTCGTAACTTCAAGGTCTTGGAATCAAATCTCACTAGGGGATCTTTGGAGGTGAGGTTTCCCTTACCGTCTCCCCTCCCTCTAAGGATTCTAATATAAAAATCTGGCTGGTTGTACCTGTGCAATGTACCAGTCGAGTTGGATCCTTCACCTTACCAATTAAGAAAAATAATAAATACTCATGGATTATACACATGGTTGTGTACGTATGTGCAGGTAAGTTAACAGATAGTGGAGCATTAGATCCAGCAGGATTAGTTGCTGTAGCAGTGGCTCATGCATTTGCCCTATTTGTTGGGGTTGCCATAGCAGCTAACGTATCAGGTGGACATTTGAACCCAGCTGTCACCTTTGGATTGGCCATTGGAGGCAACATCACCCTTCTCACTGGCCTTTTCTACTGGGTTGCCCAAGTAGCTGGCTCAATTGTTGCTTGCCTTCTCCTCGAATTTGTCACTGGCATGGTAACCCTTTTTTCTTCTGTACATAGGCTCATAGCCTAATATAGCTTTTTAAGCCAATATATTAGAAGAAATTCATAATTTTATTTTTTTAATATCGTTGCATAAGTTAAAATGACAAATTAAAAGATATTTGAGAACATATGAGATTCTTCAAAATAATTCCTTATATGTGGATGTAGCTAATTTTATGAGTAAAATTTGGTGTAGCACCTAACTTAGTTCAAGTCAAATAACATCCAAATAAATCATTGTCTAAACAATTAAGAACAAATTAGTTTCATACATAAGTGGGTTTATTTCAATAAATTTCTAACTTATAGTAATATCATGATTTAAATTGCCAATACAACAAATACTTGTATTTTCATGTTTTTTGAGTTTTAAAATTTTTAAGTTTTTCTCCCTTAGTCCACACAGCCACACTTATCTTTCTAGAAAAATGTTGACAATCTCTAATTCACATGTTAACTGTTCATATGTTTATTTATGTATAAACAAAATTATAAAATGTTAATATTTTAAAAAAATACATGTTTTAGTTCATGTAATTCATGTACAATTAAAAAAAATTATAAATTGCATTGTATAGGTTTTGATTCCGTGACGTCAAGTTCATACACTAAAGTTTTAACCACTAGACCAAGTTATATTTAGTGTTATCATTTTAAAGTACAATGTTGGTAAATGAGTTTTTTTTATTACCAGGGGCATAGCCCGGGCCTAATAGCTAGCTAAATATACATAACAAGATCAAATATCGAAATAATTGTATTGAGAGTGAGGGATAGCCTGGTGGTTAGAGCTTCCCTCCCGGTTCCAGTATGTATACTTGCATTTACATAGTTTACAACATCTTAAGCAGGCTAATGTTTTTTTATTGTCAATTGAGTATTAATTTGATAAAATGATTTATTATCTTTGCTTAATTAATTGTGTTTTGCATGATTTTCTTAAATCCAAAACAGGGAGTTCCAGCCCATGGAGTTGCCTCAGGAATGAACGCAATTGAGGGCATTGTGATGGAGATTGTTATTACATTTGCACTTGTCTACACCGTTTATGCCACAGCTGCTGACCCAAAGAAGGGCCAAATTGGAATTGTTGCTCCAATTGCTATTGGGTTCATTGTTGGGGCCAACATCCTTGCTGCTGGCCCATTTAGCGGCGGATCAATGAACCCAGCTCGATCTTTCGGCCCAGCTGTTGTAAGCGGTGACTTGTCTCAAAGCTGGATTTATTGGGTTGGCCCACTTATTGGAGGTGGGCTTGCTGGGCTTGTATATGGTGATATCTTTATTGGGTCATATGCTCCAGTTCCACCATCTGAAAGTTACGCTTAAGTATTTCTTTTGTTTTCTCTTCTTGAAGAAAATGCCTTAAAATTTGGGTAATTTGGCTCCTTTTCTTTTTCTTCCTTGGGGAATCTTGGGTATATGCCATAATTTGGTCAATTAAAGTGAATTGTAATACATTTTCCGCTTGTTGTGTGAGTTTTGCTTGTAGAAGCAATGTATATAATAAAAGCTTGTTCATGAATTGGTCATCCTTTTTTCATTTTTTGACTTTTTGGTTCGTGGTTTTTAATACATACCATTTGATCTCAAGTACTCCCTCTGTTTTTTTATCTTTCTCACTTGGAATCTTGACACTATTCATGTATAGGGAGAATCTTCTCAAATGTTCACAATTTATAAGAAAAAACATAGTCATGTGGGGTCTTGTTTGATTCGTCTCAATTAGTACTTTATTAATATTCAATCGTTATAATTTTTACTAATATATAATGAAAGATATTTAAGTTTTAAAACGTGCATTGGAAGACGCGCACAGAAAAGTAGGAATGATAAAAAAAACAGATGGAGTACTATTTTATATTGAAAAATAATTATTACATGTTGATATTCTAATATTCGATCAACATTGAAAATGAAATAACATAATCTCACAAATTTGTATTTCTTTTGTTTTACCATACTTGCAACACTTCTCTTAAAACGTAAAACTTCTTGGAGAGACATATCATCCGAAAAAAGGTAACATCTCGTATATAACTAATTATGTGGGTTTTCCTAAGGGGTTAACTGTTTTAAAAGCTAATTTGATGTAGTTGCTAGTTAATTCACTAATTGTCAAAAATAAGTTTTGGTAGCAGTTGATACTTGATAGATGTCAGAAGCACTAAACACTATCACACAAAGATAGACTAGAAGTTCAAAGGCTAACCCTTTATCGGGAAAGGAGGAAGTCTAAATAGACTTTTTTTGCCCAAATAAGAGAAGTGGACCTTTCGTTTTACGGTTTTTTCACCATATATAAAATTTAAAATACGGTTTTTTCACCATATATCCCTGACAAATTTTTTTTTTGCACCATATACCCTTTCGACTTTTGAAATTCGCCATATATCCTTCATTTTTCAAAAAATACATCAAACTACCCTTTTGACTAACAGCGTCAGACTTCCTTTAGTCATTAATCATTAATCTCCCCTTTAATCCTATTTAACTACCCTAACGGCCCGTTTGGTAATTAGTCATAAATGATGGTAATGGGAATGAATTTGTGTGTAAATTTGTGAAAAATATCATTGTCCATTCCCATGGTAATGCTAATTTATTCTAAAGTGTCCACTTTCCTTCTTGAATTTTCATTCCCATCCAATACCACCTTGTAGGTGGTAATAAGTGATAATTAAAATTGCTTCTCCTTGGAGACAAAAACACAAGTTTAGGAGTAAGATTCCTGGCCCATGGAGAAAAAATGCCTCCACATAGAGATTTTAAGGGTGCTTCCCTAATAAAATTACACTTAAAATTCATTCCCATTACCGCATTTTATTAACGATTACCAAACGGGCCGTAAAATCTAAATAACCCTCAACCCTAAACCTAACTAACCAAAAAAACCGACCTAACCCTAAAAGCCCACCAACCCCTACCCACCCACAACCCACCACCCCTTACCCACCCATAGCCCACCACCCACAGGCCCTAGTCCACCACCCACAAGCCCTAGCCCACCACCCCCACCCCCACCCCTACCCCCACAACTCCAACCCCACCAGCCCCCTCCCTCCCCCATCCCCACCACCCCTAGCCTGCCGCACCTCCCCCTCCCCACCACGCCCAGCCTGCAACGCCTCCCCCTTCCCACCACCCCAGCCTGCATCCCTTCTCCCCTTCGAATCTCGCAAACCCCCCTTCGAAAAACAAAGGACCGGCGAAATAGACGAAAGAAAGGCGAGACCCCTCCCCTTCGAAAAACAGAGGACTAGCGAAACATAGGAGAGATAGGGAGACCTTTCCCCTTCGAAAAACAGAGGGCCAGCGAAACAGAGGAGAGAGAGTGTGCGTTTTTCCGACGAGGGTGCTGCTGTGCGTAGGGGATGCAGGAGAGGGGGAGGGGAGCTAGTGAGGGTCAGGTGGTGGCGCTGGGGAGGGCTGGTGGGGGTTAGGTGGTGGTGCTAGGAAGGGTTGGTTAGGGTTAGGGTGGGTTAGGGTGTGGGAGGGGTGTTTAGGGTTAAAGTATTAGATTAGAGGTTAGAGTTAGTGTTAGGGTTAGATTTAAGTTAGTTAATTAGGATTAGAGGGGAGTTTAGGGGTTAATGACTAACGGAGTTTAACGCAGTTAGTCATTAAGCGTAAGTGAATGTATTTTTTGAAAGTTAAGGGTATATGGTGAATTTCAAAAGTCGAAAGGGTATATGGTGCAAAAAAAAATTGTCAAGGATATATGGTGAAAAAACCGAAAATTTAATCATATACCCCCAATGTTTCAGATATTTCCCATATTCTTGAATTTCCGAAAACGTTTACCATTCGCCCTTTTTCTAACGGACATTAAACTCAGGGGTATATGATAAGCGGCGAGTTAACGTCCATTAGAAAAAGAGCGAATGGTGAACGTTTTTGGAAACTTAGGGGTATATGGTGGATATCTGAAACATTAGGGTATATGTTGATTTTTTTTAATTTGTTAGGGAAAATTACCACATGATTATTGCCTTCAATATAGATATTTTGAATTTGCTATTTAAGATTGAGCCAGCATGAGTTCATTCCTGTTGTCCAAGCTCCTGATACAAGAGCTACCGTAAACCCAACTTATATGCTTGGGCTGACGAAAAATTCCAAGAAGAATCTTAGAGGATAACACTATTAGATGAGATGAACCAATGACATGGTTATCAAAATTAAGCTTGGTATAGCCAGGTTGAGGGGGGATGCTGTTGAACAGATACGATAGATAGGGACCTGACAGAAAGGAAGAAATAGTGAAGGAAAAATCCATATAAGTACGAGTAATCTATTCCGGATGCAGGTGTCATGCTCTATATAGGTATGATCAATATTAAAAAGGCAATTTTGAAAAGCATCATAATTACATTCTTTGCAAATGCTCCAAATGCTATAACTAATTGAATAAATGGCCTTTGGATGATTATGGGAAAAGTTCAAGCATTGTTCAAGATCCGGTGGAATAATATGAGTAAGTTTTGGCAGAATATGAGAAAAGATCTAAAAAGGGTGAATAGTAAGACAGGCGAAAAATTAATGATTCATAGTCTCAAACTCAGATTGGCAAAGTGAATGGACATAATGAATGCTTCAAATGCTATAACTAATTGAATGAATGGCCTTTGGATGATTATGGGAAAAGTTTAGGCATTTTTCATGATCCGGTGGAATAATATGAGTAAGTTTTGGCAAAATATGAGAAGAGGTCCAAAAAGGGTGAATAGTAAGAGAGACAAAAAATTAAGTATTTACCGTCTCAGACTTAGAATGAGAAAGTGAGAGGACATAAGGAATCATATACATGATTTTTTCTAAATTTGTCAAAAGAAGACTACTTTGGAGCAATTGCCATAAGAAAATCTGTATATTGGGGGGGGGGGGATACCAAGCTTTCAAATCTAATAAAAAGTTCATATTGAAATTCAGTTGATATCATAAGCAAGCCAAGTTGCCGATTTTATCGAAAAATCACAATAACTAGTAAGATCCTAATAGGACGTGTCAGGCATATCATGATTAAGAATATGAAAGCCTAAAACACGATAAACAATATCAGAGGAAACTAATTGATGTAATAACAGAATATATTCCATCTGCGACACTAACCTTTGAGGAGAGATTTTCATTTTAACTAGTATTTTACTCCATAGGCCTTACTGTCTCGGGCTCTTGGTTATGTAATTGAGATTGATTAACTCGTGCAAGAATTTGATATCAAATAGGAGAAAGTACAATTTATATCGAATATATGCATTATTAACATATGTAAATAATTTTATTTTAAATCAAGTTATCCTCATACCTATATATTTTCTGGTATACTATAAATTTCTACAAAATTACAAAGATGTGAATGATAAATATACGATTTATACCAAGTATTGAGAATTGTATATCACAATCTAAAGATTGCAGGATCATACCACACCAGAGGCCTTTTAGAAATGAAATTCCCTTATCCTCCCCACCCCTCCCAAGTACCGTCGCAACTATTAAAACATTAAGGATACGTCTTTGAATCCTCTAGAGTTTTTAAAAATCTCTTTAAGATAGAATTTGAGCAATATCCATCATAAAATAAAAAATCGATGACTCATATATTATCTCTCTACCAAGTAAGTGTTGGCCCAGTGGTGATAGGGACTGACTTTAGTAGGACGGACCTGTGTTCGAATCCCCGCAACACCCTTGGGAGAGGAATGAAACCTAATCACCCCAAACTTGGCTTCGATCCAGATGTAACCCGAAGGGTGAATCGGATGCAAACACCAAAATAAATAAATAATATTTCTCTCTAAATTCCCTTTTATTTTTTTTTCATCAAAACTCACCCCTCTATTTTCTCCTTTCTATTAATATGAGTTTTTGATATTAAAAATCTATGATTCACAACTCAACCTGACCGAAACTCTAGAGAATCCGAACTCAAGCGGATATAATCCAAACTCTAAAACACAGTGTATCTCATATCTGAATGTATCTACTAATTCCCAGATACCCTTTGTAAACTCCCAAGTCCCAAGCAAACGATTGAAGGTACAATCGTCCTGATTTCCATCATCTGCATGGCTCTCAAACAATACTCATGTTGCAGACCGTACAAGAATGTCTACCCACCCAGAGCAAAATGTATGTGCTTCTTCTGCTTCACTAATGATTTCAAATTTCGTCATGTCTTTATTTCCATTATTACCTTCAATTCTTCATTTACATTTGCAGCAGATTTCCTAATAATACTATACAATTAAATTCCTGATCTTTTCTTAGTGCACGAGAATATGCTTAAAGTTTTTTAATTGTTGGGAGTTTTTTTTTTTTTGGTGAAAATTGTTGGGAGTTTGGGACTCGTCTAGTGTAACACATTATAGAAGTGAGTTGTATATGAATTTGATTTTGTTTCATGGACGCACTTTATTTAATCCTTGTAAAATTCCCAACTCTAAAATGTTGTTTTGTAAATTTTAAAAGGGAAAGAAAAGATGAAGAATAGAAGGAAACACTTTGGAGAGGAATTTTGAGAGAAACAAAAACTGAGGTAATGGAAAGAATGAATGGGAAATCTAATGAACAAAAAGAAAAAAAAAGCTTTTTATTATTCCTGTCCATGCCCTCCGTTTCTCAACTACAAAATAGGGTACTAGGGTAATCTTTCTTTGTTTTTTATTAAATATGTTTTTAATAGCAAGTATGTTGTTTATGCATACTTTGGCTAACCCAAATCTACATTTGGTGTTTGTTGGAAGTTAGATGTTAGTAAGTATGGCAGCTTCATATAGATATGCTTAGCAATTAATGTGGTTTTAGTATTTCATCGAGCCCATTGCTGGAGAAGAAAATCAATATATTAGTTATGTAGCCTATCCTTTAGACCTTTTTGAAGATGGTTTTGTTACTAACATGTTTACTTCCATTGTGGGTAACGTATTTGGGTTCAAAGCCTTGCGTGCTCTACATGTGGAGGATTTGCGAATCCCTATTGCTTATGTAAAAACTTTCCAAGGCCCGCCTCACGGTATCCAAGTTGAGAGAGATACATTGAACAAGTATGGTCGTCCTTTATTAGGGGGTACTTCATATGCCTTGAAAACATGAAAACGGATGGAGAGTTTAGCTCCCCTTGTATTCTTTTGGTCAAATGCTATATAAAGAGAGATGCATAGTGACATAGAATTTTCTCAAAGGGATGTTGTTCACATCATGCTTGCTGATGCAGTCTCTTTATCTAAAATTATTGTGACATAATATTTGTATAAAGTTCAGAATAGAACAGTAGCGGCTTCCTTTTGAAAACAATATAAGTATATTATGATTGGATTTTTGAAACTACCCTTAATTCTTAAGGTGAGTAATGGAGAAAGAAAGGATGAATTAATTATTAAAAGTCGAACTTTCTTAGAAGCCTTAATTGGATGTAGGTGTTTCGGTGAAAGGAATAGATAGTTTTAGTTTTGATCTTTGGACATAAGGGAGGTTTATCCAGAAGGATATGATAACAAAGTAAGGGGTTTCTTTTGAGGTTACAAATGTGATAAATAAGACTTTGATGGTTTAAGCATATTAGGAAAGGCACCCAGATGCCTGAAGGAGATGTGAGAAGATAATCTAAATGAATTATGACATAAAGAGGAGAAGGGGTGACTCAAGAAAGGTTTGCGACAAGGTTATAAGGTGAGAGTAAGCTTACTGAACATAAGGATTTAGGAGAGAAATGCTAGGATTTACTTGGTTGACGGTTGACCCCAACTAGGTTTTTTCCCTGACCTATCTTCCCAAGGAAAATATCCGACTCTTTTGTTGGAGGTTGAAATATTGACTTGCTGTTGTGATCTTTGTTTGAAGCCTGTAGCACCAGGAGGCACTGCTTCTACCATTTGGTATGGTGGCAATATTTTTGTTCCTGTTCCTCAATACCGCTATATGAATTCATAATGAAAACAACAAGATTTTCGGAATGTAGTTATGTGATTAGAGAATGTAGGATCCTTATTCGAGCTCCAACTACAAATGATAGACGATCACTTAGGAGAGTGTCCTCGACTTCTATTGTTGAGTTTTCAAGACCTTGGCATAGCTGTGGACATTATGCTTACTGAAGTCAGGGGAATGCACTATTTCCTCTGTTTCACAATAAGTGAAACACAGAGAAAGTACACACATACCAAGGAATGTAAAGAGAGAAAGTTGGGATCACAGTAAAGTAAAGTGATGAAACAAAAAGGTTGTAGTCCCCTCTTACTTTTTGGTGGCATATTTGTAATAAGAGTGAACCATTTAGAGTTTGTTTGCACTTATTGTGACTATTCCAAATAAGGGAAATGTTTTACTTATTGTGAAACGGAGGTAGTGGATTGGTATCTGTCTATTTATCAGCCGAAAAGGTGAGTGTTTTCAAACAGCTATTTAGTAAATTTGTTTTGCCAGTCATTACTAATAAGTAAGTACTATCATTGTATTCTTAATTTTCCATTAAGATCTTCTTAACTTAGAACAATGTTAACATATGCTTTTCCTTAGAAAGGTTTTAGAGGAAATGACAGTTACATTTCAATTATGGGAGCTTCCCTAGGTTACAGATTGGATTTTGGCTCCATAGAAAGACAACCTTCGATTAAGAAAGTAGATACTTTTGTTCATCGTGTTTCCACAATCTTTCAGTTGGCTACTCAGCTTTTTGCAGTTTGATTGGCCGCAAAACTATAATGGTGATAGAGTTTAGATGGTTTGCAAGTGATTCAATGTTGACATTTTTCAGGATCTATAAGCATTCTTAATATACCTTTTGAGTCATGCATGCCCTAATAATTACTTCTTCGATTTTCTTAGGGTACTCTGAAGATTGCTCTTTGCTTCAATCTCTTTCTAGTTTCAACATACTAAAATTTTCAATTCATCGGGTACAAGGAAAAAGGACATCTGTTTGAGCTTGGGAATATTTATCTGCATTTATGATCTATATTTTCTTTGTTGATTTCGGTTTTCAAGTATAAGTAGCATTGCGTCATCCTTCTTGATAAAGAAAACACTCTAAGTCCGTTGTGGGTTTTTCAGGAAGGCTCTTTATACATCTTGACCTTCTTTGATCCTGCTTCTGCATAATGGGCATTCTTCTCACACGAACCATCAAGCTACCTTATTTTAATTCTGACTTTTCATTTAATGGCTCCTTGAAGATGCTATTGTCTTGCCTTGGCATTGCTGTTGTCTTTGTCACTTGACCATTGTACATGGTGTTGAGGGGAGGAAGAAGGTGCAGTATGAGTTGTTCCTACCTAAGTAGGACCCGAATTTTAAGGACTCTACCCAATGAGCACCTAGTTTGGGAGTTGGAGGTTTGCAACTTCGCATGGGACCTCTATTTGAAAATTGCAGCCTTGTCTCTGGAAAAGGTCAGACAATGTTCTATGCTACATTCTGAGTATTAAGTTGTGAACGACTATCTAATTTCAATTCGGTGTGGGGCCAGCTTTATGTAAAATTTTTAGTGTTAGAAAATTCTCAAGAATCTCATGTTACCTCTTAGGTTTTGGCTACATAAATCTTGGGCCTGGACTGACTATCATAGGAGAAGCGGAAGAAACTGTTTCTCCTCCCAACCCTACCTGGCTGCTCGCACATGTAGCCAATAGGAATGTTGCCTTTACACTCTTGGCTACAAATTCTGGTGGCAGAGGAAAGAAATACTCGTAACTTGGTTTCGGAAATGCAAGATGATACTTTTCAATGTTGGTATTCTATTGTGGGAGCATTATTACAAATGATAAAAATCTTCAATTTACAAAATTTGAGGCATTCTCTTTTGTTTGATATGGTCATTGCTGACTATAATACTATAAGGCAGTATTGTACAATATCTTTGCAACTTCTGAATATTTTGATTGCTCCTTGAAAAGGAAAGATTCTTTTGGTACTTCATGAAAAATCTCAAAGGTTTGAAGAAATATATCAGCAAACTTTTTTTTTTTTGTCAAGAAAAGGACAGTTAATATATTAATCAACAAGTTACCCATCGTTGTTATAGAAAGATAGGAAAGCAACCCTATCTTTCTTGTTTCTTTATTTGTCTATTTTTGTTTAATATTTTCAAATTATTTGGTTCTTTACACCTCCAACCCATCCCTCAAAGAAAAAGATTTTGAAAAATAAGGAATTTATGAAAAAGAAAGGTTACTACTCTTTTTCACATATGAAATAATATGGCTAGTAGAATTTGAAACTTTCTACCATTCACAAGTATCCTCATCTTAAGTTGTAGAGACATAGTTTTTAGATGTTATGGAGGAGCGTTTGAAATTCTTTGTATGAGAGTGGATATATGCCACATATAACACAATTTCTGCAAGATGGAGCCAAATTCTGATCCTCAGTTTGAAACAACATCAGCTGAGAAAGTTGCAGGAAATGAGGATTTAGCAACAGAGATTTTCATTCAATTATCTGCAGCTTCTCTTGCTCCGTGTCTACGGGTATCAAAGTTGTGGCTTTTGTTCATCTCGAATCAAACATTTGTTTTGAGGCACACCCTCCTTTATCCCCCGTTCTTTTCTGGCCTGTTTTTGATCCCTAGACAAAACATTCAGTGTTCCGATGTTCATTATCTCTCACTGAACCAGGGAAAACCTGATAAATTTCCATTTGTTACCTTTCTCAATTCCAGAGGTTTCCAAATCCTGCACTCTTGCAGTGGACTATTACTATGTCAATTGGGGCTTTTAAATTATGTGTGCAATCCCTCAACATGTCAGTTAAGAGTCCTTCCTAGCTGCTCATACATGGAAAATAAATTCGCACTTAATTTGTGTTTTGATCCTCTCGCTTCACCTGATTACAAGGTAGTTTGTGTGCAAAAGCTAGACAGTCAGCAGCCACTTCACCAAATTGCTATTTATTCATCCCAAACTCAGCGATGGAATCTCTCTCAGGAGCCTGTTTTTGCACCTAATGATGTAGCCTTCAAGGACGGCGTCTTCTGCAATGGTGCAATTCATTGGTTGACAAGCACATCAGGTGGAGTTTATTATGACTTGAAGACAGGGATACTAAGAGAAATGCCTCAGCCTCCAAGGCAAGAGGAGGAGTCACAATACAAATTTAAGTACTTTGGAAAATCCCAAGGGTACTTGCTTTATGTTATTTCGCGCCCTCTACTAAACCATTATGAAGTATTCAAAATGAAGGAAGATTATTCTGGATGGGACTTGAAGTTTCGAGTCAATCTCAATGTGCTAGTTGCTAAAATTCCAACTATGGCTAGGCACTTTGGATTCCATCCTTTGTTCTCAGAGTGTGAGTGTGACGTTCTGTGCATTAATCATGCAGGGAGTGATGAAGATATGGAAATTGTGTTTTCAGTACCAGGTGAAGTTGTATTTTTCAATCTCAAGAAGAAAACTTTAACAAAAGTCCAAGATCCAGTTTTCCGTCCATGTGATGTAACCATATGGTACAAAACCTATTCAGTGTATGAACATTACGAGACGTTATCTCTTGTTTGATGGAGACAATGTCAATAATTTGTGAGATAGTATCCTTTCTGTTTTTGTATTGTCTTATTTTTGGAATAGTCCAATCTAAACTGGGTATGTGTTTCTGATTTTGATTATTCGTAATGCATGGTATAATTGTTAGTGTTGATAGAGTGATGTATGATCGAGATGTACTGGATAAAATAAATATGAGCTGGAATATTTGATGTCCTTCCTTGGATAAAGTTATCTCTGTATGCCAGCTCTCAAATTTTGATGCAGTTGCTGAACAAGATCATAGAACATTTGTGGAGGAACAACGGTGAGCAATAACGATGGTTTCAGACAGCTAATGTTTCCGACAGGAGTGACAACTTTCTAGTTGATATTGCTGCTTCCAGAATGCAACTGAAATCTTAAGTAAGTTGCAACTTAATTGTTCTGATTTTGGTTATGGGTACAGCCAACTTGATGGTCATTGGTCCATCCTGCTTTAGTCTTCTGAAACTCATAAACATAAGGAAAAATTGTCAAGAATAAGTCAACCTTTAAATCATCCGCTAAAACCAAGTCAACATGTTGATTGTTCTTGAATAAGTCAACTTTTAATACCAATCTGTTTTTAGCAAGTCCTAGCCTGTTATTAACTTATTTAACCGTTTAATATGATATGTGTAACTCTTCAAATATGAGAGAGAAAACAAAAACAAATTTAAAATTACAAAAAAGAAAGAAAAAAGTCAGGTTTAAAATTAATAAGTACTAAAGGTAGACTTATTCAGGAATTAATCAAAAGATGACTTATTTTAAGCGGACGGGACAAAGGTTAACTTATTATTGACAATTATTCTTAAACATAAAAACAAAGGTCTCATATTAAATTTCATGTCTCTTACAATTAAAAGCTAATGTAGAATGTTTCATTTCTGATAGTCATTTTTTAACTCCTTAACAGTACACTTGCCTAGTCTATCTATCATATTTGGTGGAGTAGATTGGAGTCATGACTTTTATTTCTTTCCCTTTTTTTTTAGCATTCTGTTTTATAAGAAGATTGAGTTGTTTCTAAATTTCTGAAACCCATTTACCCGTCAGTATATTAAATTCAGTATTTGCTAGCAGTAAAACAGTTGTACGTGCTCCTTATTGAGAACAAGGCCAGACTGAGCTAAAAAATTAGTAGTAAGATGGACCATGGTAGGAAGGGCACTGTGTTAGTTGTTTATTGCAGATAGAATAATAATATGCCCAGTATATTCTAGAATATTGAGAGATATCAGAAGAGTTGTATCTTGGGCCCTTGGCCGATTTGGGAAGCCGTTTGTTCTTGGAGATCTGGAATATCTAGGAAGATATAATATGAGTTGGTTTATCCTTTTTAATTCTAGCTTCTTTTATTTTCCATATTAGGTGGAGTATGATAAGTAGAGAATATTTGGAGTTGTAGTTGGGAGATTATAGATATAGGTGCTTTAGGGAGCGAGGGTGGGGGGGCAGTTGTGTGCGATGGTATGTGCAATTGTGCACCGTATTCTTGGTTCATCTCTTTTATTTGCCTTAATGCTTCTTGTTTTAGACTCCTTTGATCCATAAGGAAAACAATTTTGGGCTGAATTTCAGCTTTTAATCCAATAAAATTGCCTCATTACGTGCTTAGTTGCATCCAAAAACTTTTATATCAAATGGCACTGCATCATATCCTATTTACTCATCTGAAACTTTTGACTGTAAACTCTCCAATAAGTCTTCCATTGCTACAGGTTATATAGACTTTTAAGAGGGAAGTTTGCAACAGGACAATTCATTGAAGGAAACAAACCTAAGTTGGTCTATACATTGATGGACTCGCTGATCACTGAT
This sequence comes from Beta vulgaris subsp. vulgaris, assembly GCF_026745355.1. Classification (NCBI taxonomy): domain Eukaryota; kingdom Viridiplantae; phylum Streptophyta; class Magnoliopsida; order Caryophyllales; family Amaranthaceae; genus Beta; species Beta vulgaris. The sequence continues at coordinate 10,197,496 of NC_079206.1, forward strand.
CACAGCATACAAATAGTAACTAATAAACATACTTTTTTTTTGTATTATTATACAATGTAATGTAACTCAAGGAAATAACTTATTTGGGGGGGGGGGGGAACAATCCCTGCCAACCAATGCTACTTTTTTCCGTCCTCCCTACTATTTATCACTTTCAAATAAGTTGCTGTTCTAACAAGCCTTTCTGTTATTGCTTATAACTCTCTCCCTAGTGGAAAGATCGAAACGTAAATCAAAACTCTTGTATGATATCTGAACTCCGAATTTTGAATACTGTATTTTTCACAGGTCACTTTGCTTAAAGTTTTTCATCATCTGGTACACATATCATTGAGGTGCATATGGAGTTCACTTTAGGATCTGAAGTATAATATACGAGGAGAGGTATGAACATTACTTTTATTACCGCACCAATGAAAACTTCCTCAAGCTTGACTCTTTCTAAGCATGACAGCTGCTTATTTCAGCATTCTCTCATCGCTTCCTAATCAAATGTATATGGTTACGAATTAAATGCAAAAAAAATAAAATATCTTAGAACTTTTAAAATAGTAGAATAAATTACTTATTATGAGATATAGGGTGTACATTGAACTATTTGGGGATAAGCTTCTTTAACTTTGACTAGTTAGATATAGATATAGGCTGTACAACAAATAATTTCGTACCGAAATCTCTTATAATGTACTCCATTCATAGGAAAATAATCAAGAATATAACAGTATCAAAACAATGTACCATATGACCTATTTTTTATATTTATTTACTATGGGTGTGTCAAATGTTGTTACGAACCAATATAACGAAATTATGAATCGAAGTGGTTAGAAGCCTGCTTTAATCTATGGTTCAATCAAATATTATAACAATTAGTAGAGGAAAAAGTTGGATTATGGTGAAAACGGAACAAATTAATGTGGGAGAAACTTACAAATCATGGGAAGGAGAAATGCCCAGATTCCTTAAAGCTTACAAGTTATCGCAGCAGGTTTAGTTTTTCTTATTATTTGCTTTTTTAGTGTTATTATGTCTTAGAAGATGTGACTGGGATGTTGAAACCCCTCCCCATTACAATATTTTTTCCCCTTTAGAAACAACTACTTGTCTTTCCTGTACTTTGAAGACTTGCTCTTTCCTTTTTGTTGCCAGGATGTATGCTCGTTAGTTGCCTGGTCTTCATGTTGACTTTTATATATGTTGCTCTTTCAAAAAATTGGTAGTGGAGATATTTTATCCATTAGAGTTGAGGAAACGATTACGAGGGGCAATGGAATTAGGGATATCTGGCAATCCATTGACCTTCAATGATGATGATGATGATTACTTGTCAGCTGAAAGCAATGGTGATGTCGAAGACGTAACATTTGAGATCATTGATGAGGATGAAGAGTTAGCAGCAGGGTTCTACTTCTCTTTACCTGATATGTGGCTTTCAGATTTTGATCATCAGCTGACTGAACCCCTGTGTCCTCCCATGTCCGATCAAGATTTTCTTAGGTACTACTCCTTTAATCCTCCCTCGGTATCTGGCCTTATATTGATTCCTAAATTTACTCCACAAAGACCTCAACTTGAGTATGTCTCACTCATACAAACTCAAACCAAGGCTGCAGATTTTTCATTTTTCGACAGCCTAAATCTTCAAATCTTACAATCTTGCAATGGTTTATTCCTTTGTTTTTCTCAGCCCTCCCAATTATATCATATCTGTAACCGGGAAACTCAACACCCGGAAGTACTTCCTACTTCTTCGTTCACAACAAACCATTTTGCACTTAATTTAGCTTTTGACCCTTACACTTCACCTTATTACAAGGTCATTTGTGTGCAAAAGCTAGAACCGCAAATGCCTCTTCATCAGATATCTATCTACTCCTCTGAAACTCGAACTTGGACCTTCCCTGATAAGCCTTTTGTTGCACCGGGTGACATAGATTTTAGTGACGGGGTTTTTTGCAATGGCGCGATTCATTGGATGAGACGTACAACAAAAGGTCTATACTTCAATGTGGAGGATGAGGTCCTAAGAGAAATGCCTAAGCCTCCACTGAAAGAAGGGTATTCCTTGGTTAGTTGCGAGTACTTTGGGGAGTGTCAAGGCCATCTTTACTATGTAGTTGCATCACCGGAGTTGCCTTTTCTGGAGCTCTTTGAGATGAAGGAAGATTATAGTGGGTGGTTTTTGAGGAGTGTGATTGATTTGAAGGCTTTAGCAATCGATTTTCCGATTATGGGTCGTAGATCTAACAGCCCCCATCCTTTCTTCCCGCGCTATGAATGTGATGTGTTATCTATTGTTCAAGGTCATGATGATGAAGATTTAGAAGTCATTCTCTCAGCCCCTGGTGAAGTTATTGCTTACAATCATGAGAAGAGATCTTGTAGGAAGTTATGCGACTTAATACTAAGGCCGGATGTTCGAGGAGTGTGGTATAGGGTTTATTCTTCCTATCAAGTACTTTGAAGAATTGAAGTTGATCTCCACCCTTTATTTACCAAGCTTCATATATGTAGCCCAGAAAAGAAGAAAGGAATTGAAGCACAGATAAATCAATTAAACTCTGTGTGCTTTTATATGTGTATTTTCATTAATTAGTTTCTTCAATAAACTTTGGATGTGAGATCATGTCGCATTAGTTATGCCTTGTTTTGATCCTTTCTTGAACAATGATCATATTATGGCTGGTAACTTTTTATTAATGCATTTCCCTTTAAAAAATCTTTAAAGAACGTCATATCATCATCTGTGCTAATGTCAAGTGTAGTTGCTAATAAATCTGAATATATTTGAGTATCGATGTCTAAAACTTTACCAACAATGATACCAGGTTTAAGTTTTTACTCCCTTCGTCCCTTCACAAAATTTTCAAGTATAGAGATTTAGATGAAATCATAGAGAGGAAGGATTGATGAGATTTAGATCTAGACACTACTTTATATAGGGATGGATATTGGATAGAGCATATTGTTGCAGACAGAGATTGGTTTCGTGTTTTGTGGTGGTTAAATGAATGGATGTTTTGGTTGGTATATAGTGCACATATGCTAGAAATGAGAATGAGTGTTGAAGAAGGTGACAATGCCGTCTCATATATTTTCAGGCCGCGGAGCAAAAACTGGAGAAAAAAAGCCCCCTAAACACAAACATATTTCATAAATAATTTGTCAACAAAATATTTCATGAATTTTTAAATCCAACCATCAAAATAATAATCCACAAAATTTTTAAGCACTATAGCTATGAGAATCTAGAGACGAGGAGTTGAAGATGGGGAGTTTTCTTACAAGAAAAGCATAATTCCCTAGTTTTTATAAAAAAGATCTCTACTATTTCGGATTATTTTCAGAGGTGAGTCCCCTCAAAAAGAGAATTTTGAGGTATCGCTCAAAGTGTTCTCCTTAAAGATGAGACTTGGAACATTCATCTTTGATTTCTCATCTCCTCCCAACCCTTGTGTTAACCTCCTATAAACTCTTTTGTTTGTTTTGCGACATACATTTATTTATTGTACAAGTCTAGTTGTATTAAGAGAGCTAGAGTTGGTGCTATTTTTTCTTGAATATGTAGTATGTGTAACATAGGGAGTCATATAGTATTATTGAGTCTCAAATGTATCGAAATTGCACAATATTTTGAGCTTCATTTTCAAAATCTTGTTACATGCAAGTATCAACTGCGTTTAGTCTTTATCTGCCTATCTGCAAAGGTGCAATATTTTGAGGAGCACTTGCTTAGTTGCTTGCACGTTAAGACTTGTTTTGGTTACTAACCACCACTAAACCTCTTCATGCACTACCAAGTACCAATACTGCAATAAACTAAAATTAAAATTTTGAACTAAATATTATAATCTCTTCAATTGGTTTAGTCTTCCATAAATTTTCATAAGATAAGGATCGATTGATTACTTAATGTCATTAACCAACTATATTATAATTATCTTTGGATATATCCACAAGTATATCCGATTCTTATGCATTAGTAACATCCCTTTCTTTGCTTCAGAAGGATGTTAGAACAAGTTTGAGTTTAACAACGTATTGCACATTTGCACAATGATGCAATCATGCCAGTGAGAGGATATGCTCTTGTCTAATTATTTATGCATTCAATTTAGGTTAGGGTATAAACTATATACAAATTATTAAAAGAGACCGTCTAATTTTAATATAAAAGTAGATCTAGTCACTAAATGATTAAACTAGTCACCAAAAGAAATTAAGTTTGTCACTATTGGGCTAATTCTCTTTTTAATATTGGGCTTACCATTGTCTAATTTTGATTTAAAAGTAGGCGGTCTCTTACAAGAAAAACTCTAAACTATAAAGTACCATAAATTTATGCCAAAATTAGAGGGGTACAGGTATATTTTATTTTGAAAGAAATTGGCTCTTTTATCTGCTTTGAAACTGCTGTTGCTGAAAGTTTTTTTTTTCTTTGTGAAGATCTTGATCAAGGTTTATCTATTTGTCCTTATGTTTGACTATAAATCCTTGGATCCTTTAAAGAAATTGATTGGAAACTCGTTAGGAAAATAACAATGGTATTATGTATTTGTTGAAAGTTTTTTTAATTATTATTTATAATGTGGATAGAAGATAAAACTTCTATAATTGATGATTAATTTGTAAATTGGAAGAAACAGGGGGGAAAGAATAAAGTACCTCTTGTAAGAGATTGTTGCAAATTATTGTTTTGGGTTTTTTTTCGGTTCTTTTCTTTTTGCCTTTTGTTATTCAGTTTTATGCAAACATATAACTTCATGGTTGTTTTATAAACTTTCCGGCGTGTTAAAGTGTAGTGCTCTATTATGATTTCAGGTCCCAAAAAATGGAAAATTAAGGTGAAGTTCCAAAAGATGAAAAAACTAGGGCTGCTAATCTAGCGAGTCGAGCGTGAGCAGGATCCTGCTCGAATGGACTCGAAAACCCTGCTCGACTCGACTCATAAACTCATTAAGCCCTTGCTCGACTCGTGCTTGTTAATTCTTTTTGCAACTCGGCTTGAAGCTCGACTCGAGCTCATTAGATCGACTCGAGCTCGACTCAATTGCTTGCTAGGTCATTAAGAGTACATAATGTAAAATTAGTTTATCTTACCTTGATTTTCTTAATTCTTCTTCAAAAATCATTAGATTCATTACAACAATTATCAGAACATAAAAAAGATATTCAAGGATCATAAAGTAAATTCGATTGGGCTTGGTAAGTTGGTCCATATATCTCAAGTTTTTAATAATTTTTATTATTTTTTAGAAAAAAAAAAGATAGGTGAAAAATTATCGAGCTGCTCGCGAGTTTAATGAGTCGATCAGAGTCATGCTCAAGTTGTACCCGTTAAGATTTCTAGTCGAGCAAATGCAGGTCGATGTTTGACCAAACATTGACCGAATCGAATATGAATTGCACGCGAGTTGCTCAACTCGATTAGCAATCCTAAAAAAACAAAAAGGCAAGATCTCAAATGTGCTCTTAACTAGCTTAATTAAGCTTAAAATGTGAAAACAGATAAATTTAGTCAAAAATTAGGTGAAAAGGCTCTAAGTTCAACGCAGAAGAGGATTATACTCTCGGTTCTTGCTTCATCATTAACGTGAGTAGGGTATAAATGCAGACTTTGCAACAGCATCTTATATAAGATCTAGAATAGAAAAGTACTTTTAACTATTATTGTAGCCTAACAAATAAGGTTATCCTTATCCTCACGGATCAGTTACTTAATGGAGCAAGCAAAGCATATACCTTAAATTCAGCATAATTTTATTTTGCAGATTTAAATAAAGAGTGGCCCCCTAATTTCCACTTATACTGAGCAGCGGACTATAGTTAAGTTAGCACTATTCTCGACTTTCGAGTCTTTGAGATTCAAGAAGTCTTGGGATCAAGTCTCACGTCTTACAAATAAGATTGCTAAATCTCCTCCACGAGATCCTCGACATACAACAATATGATATGGGTTCATGTACTCAGACTCTTCATTTTAGGCTAAAATTTTGAAAATTTTCATAAAATATCCGAGCCAAACATTTAGATATACACGTGTATGTGTCTTGATGACCTAAATCTAAGTAACGTAGTTCTCTACACTTTGCAGAAAAACTGAAGATATAGTCTTCCCCTGCAATTATTTACACACATAAAGAATATAATATTATCCCCCATTTAGTCTCTCTATATAAACATGGTTTAGACTATAGTACAAAATCAGGGGATGCCATTCCAATTACCCTTCAGAAATTATTGCCAATGCCTGAAATAAATCTCTAACTTCTAAATCATTTTCTTATATCAGGTACATATCCTATCCTCCCCTTATTGATCTCCTCTTATTATCCAATATCCTAAGGTGAAAAAAAAGAGCCAAAATCAAAGACATAAACATGTTTAGTGTGTATCATTTGTCAAATTTAGTTCCAATGTTGTTCAGATTCTATTACATTGCTGTGGGTTGTTACTATGTCGCGGTAAGCTCCAGTTATAACTACGCAATTGTTATCCATGCCAGCTGATAATCGCGCTCTTTTGCCTAATTAAT